>NW_015166489.1:187193-195662 GCF_001447785.1 Gekko japonicus | reverse complement strand
GCTGTCCCCTGGAGACTGGCAACAGCTTGTTTGGAGGGGGGTCTATGGCATATCTGTCTGAGGCCCCCCTCTTCATCCTCCTCAGACCCCACCCTCAGCAGGCTTCATCCCTAAAATATCCTGGAAGTTTCCAACCTGGAGTTGGTAACCCTATGTCCTTTCCAGGCAAACATCAGCCTACCTTTATCTGCCTGTCTGTCTTCAGGTTTACATTCCCCCCCCCCCAGCCTCTGCCTAGGGAAAGGGCAGTCTTTCCCTGCAGTGAGAACCAAAGCAGCTGACATCATTCTCCTCTCCCCCGTATGATCCGCACAACTACCCTATGAGGTATGTTATGGTTAAAAGTGTGTGAATGGTCCATAATCCTCCAGGCAGCTTTTAAAACATGAACCTGGGACCTGCACACCATCCTCTGAAGCGCTCTCAGGTACATAACTGTGGCAGTAATGGGGTGACTGCTGGCACGCTCTCAGGTACATAACTGTGGCAGTAATGGGGTGACTGCCGGCACCTTTTCCTATCATTTTTTGCCTTGTGGTATTCTGCTTGTGGTGTGACCTGTCTTTTTTTGTGGTGTGGCATGATTGTGTTATTGGGTTTGTTTCTTTTGAAGGGGAAGTGATGTGTTGTGAGTGAGGACATATTTTACCTCAGAATATACCAGGTCCCATATGCAACTGACAGTTCCAACTGTCTTGGCGGGGGGGGGTGGGTTGAGGTGCAGAATGGAGTGAAGTACAATCAGCTTCCATATGCAAATGACCTTGAAATGCTGGCCAAATCAGAGAAGAGTGGCCTAGGCTGCAGTGGGTGGTAGAGAACTCAGGCCGCCAGCGGCCGCTAACTTACCTCCCCCTCCACACGCACCAGGAATACCCCACCTGAAGACATAGGCACAGCCTGCTTGGCCGCCGCTCTGTCTTGGGGTTTCCCGCGCAATTCCATCCCTTTACCTGGGTCCCCTTGTGTCTACCGGTGACTCTTCAGGCTTTCTCCCCACCCAGCCGTAGAGGCCCCATCCCTGCGCTCAGTCTGCAGATGGTCCTCTCCTGTCAGAGGCCCAGAGCAGACTGAGCCGAAGACGCAGGCCGGGGCTGACATGGGCTGGACTACACAAAGCAGCCAGCCAACCCAGCCAGTGTCTTCTGACTGACAGTTCTTGCGCCCACACTGTAGGTGTGCATTGGAATGTTGGACCCCACTATGGCTTTATATAAGGGGAGAGATTCTGTTTTGGTCATGGACTCTCCTGAACATTCCACACGCTACCAAATTAGTTTGCTCCCTGATCTATCGCTCAGAAGCTGTCCGTATCCACTGGCTGCGTTGCCTGAGTCTCGCCTTCAATTTTCTAAACAGTTTGCTGTTCCTCTCCCCCCAATAGCCAGTCGGAACACAGAGGTCATTTGCATATGTGGCCTGATTGGCCTTTGCCTCTAACATTCTAAACAGTTTATTGTTGCGAGTCATTGAATGTGTCCTGAGGTAAAATACATATCCCAATCATCCCTTAAATAGTGACTGGAGTTGCCAGTCTCCCTGTGGGGCCTGGAGATCTCCCAGAAATCACCGTGTTCCCCAGCCACAGCACATCATTTCCCCTACAGAAAATTTCCCAGTTATTACAATGGCTGCTTTGGACAGTGGACTCTATGGAATTGTACCCTGCTGAGGTCCCTCCGCACCCCAAACCCTGCCCTCCCCAGGCTCTACCCCTCAGAGCTACAGGTCTGGCCCTCCCCTTAGTATTGCCAGTCTCCAGGCAGCACCTGGAGATCTCCAAGATCAGTTCTCCTGGAGAAAATGGCTGCTTTGGACTCTATGGAATTATACCTCTATGGACTCTATGAAATTATACCCTGCTGAGGTCCCTCCACACTCCAAATCCTGCCCTTCCCAGGCTCTACCCCTCAGATCTACAGGTCTGGCCCTCCCCTTAGTATTGCCAGTCTCCAGGCAGCACCTGGCTCTACCCCTCAAATCTACAGGTATTTCCCAACCCAGAGTTGGCAACCCTGTAACTGGCTATGGAACCACTTTCCAGACCCTTGGAACCCAGAAGACATGGCATAGGAGGAGGTGCTTTTCTGCCTTAGCTGCCACTGCATAACCCCCCCTCAAAAAACAGGGGTGGAGGAAACTATACCTGTTACCATGAGGCTGTCCTCTCATACTACCCACTTGGAGCAGCAAAATGACTTGAGACAGCCCTGCCTTAAAGCTAAGCAGAAGGAAATAAACATGGCTTGCCTCCCTCTATTCTCCCCTTCCCTCTTCCGCCCCACCAGCCACAGTTGGGACACTCACCTGGAGCTTCCTTCTAGAGCTCGTTGTATTTCTTCCAACAAGGGGCCTTACTCCTAGTTATCTATAAAATTAATTAGGCAATCTTTGCTTTTATACATATGGCAATTATACAGCTACCAGAATGGAGAACTGACTAGTGACTAAGTGAGGGCAAGGGAAGGAGATTTTACTTAAAAAGATATTTTATTTATTTCTTATATTTATAATCCGGAAGTGGGCTCAGGGCGGCTCACACTGCCTGGCTCAATGCCAGATTCATTTATAACACATTTAAACTTAAAACACTATTAAAACATTTATAAACATTTAAACAATCAACATTTGAATAAAATGTACTCTGTAGTTTTTCACCAAGATGGCATAGCATATCATGTAGCTCCACAGCTACTGGCTCACAGCGGTTTGACTCATGGTGATAGGGTGAAGAGGCTCGCAAAGCCCAATATCATTGTAGTTGTGTTGTTTGCTGGTGGCTACTACCAGCAATCTAGCCACATGCTTTTCTTTACCTTGCAATCTTGCAGTAAATAATGAACCAATGAATGTCCAGGGGGTGGGGGGGGGTCAGCACTATGCCATCCTGTGCCAAGCTGAGCCTTACATGACATCGCCATGGCATAGTGGAGGCTGGCTGTGCTCCAGGGACTGAATCAGAGTAAATGCACATGGCCAAAAATAATAAATTAGTATGATAATAAATTAGTATGATAATAGAGATCTTGGCTCCCAGTGTTGACAGAAAGCCTGAGATCACCGTAGGGGGAGTCAGGAAAGGCCCAGGGTATTTCTTTTAAATGACTCTTTGATCTAAAGAACCTTTGAAAATTTATTGTGAAATCAATTTGTAATAAAATAACAATTTAAAAGAAGAAGAGAAGAGATTGGATTTATACCCCACCCTTCACTACCCAAAAGTGTCTCAGAGCAGCTTACAAACTCCTTCCCCTCCCCCTCCCCACAACAGACACCCTGTGAGATAGGTGGGGTTGAGAGAACTCTGACAGACACTGCTCTTTTTCAAGAACAGCTGTGCCAGAACTATGGCTTTCCCAAGGTCATCCAACCAGGTGCAGGTGGAGGCGTGGGGAATCAAACCCAGTTCTTCCAGATTAGAGTCCACTACACCAAACTGGCTCTCAGAAAAAAATGTTATAGGCTTGCCCTGGGTTTCCAATTACACTAATGCTAGAGGGCTTGTGTTTCACAAATGCAACCCTAGGTTTGAATTTCAGAGGAGTTCCACCTCCCCAGCGAACTTGTGTATGTCTGGGTATTGTATATCTAGTGACATAAAGAATGGCATTGCCTTTTTAAATGTAGCATGTTAAGAAATTGTAGTTCCAATAGTGAAAGAATATCCCAATCAACTGTATTCATAACCAGCAGTCAGAGTTGCACAGACATAGCCCTGTCAAATAAGTAACAAGCTATCTGATTGTCTGCTTTATGGGAAGTGGCAATTTGGCTCACATCCTGTTCACCAGTGGTCATCAGGTTGCTGATTAATCAATGGACTGTCCAGCTGTTTTCAACCAGTTTGTGTCTGTTTCATCTGTTCAGAGGAACAGGTTACTTGTAGCCATCAGAAGTGAGCTCCCAGTGGCTGAGGCATCTGCTGAGAGTCAGCTTCTGATTGCCTGTTTGGAAAATTTTGCTCTGTACCCAACAGATCAGAAGCCCAGATGATTACCTTTCTGTTCTCCCACCCACAAACTGTTGGTTTGGGCTGTAGAGAAAAGGAGGTCACTTGGGCTACTCTCTTTTGCAATGGTAGAGGAAACTCAAAGGTTCAAATGATAATCTATTGATCACTATTGGGAAAACAATAGAATGGGAAGGACTAGAGATCTCTTCAAGAAAATTGGAGAAATCAAGGGAGTGTTTCATGCAAAGCTGGCCATGATAAAGGACAAAAACGGTAGGGACCTAACAGAAGCAAAAGAGATTAGGAAAAGATGGCAAGAATACACAGAAGAACTATACAAGAAAGACCTCGATGTCCTTGACAACCACGACAGTATAATCAGTGACCTCGAGCCAGACATCCTGGAATGTGAAGTTAAATGGGCCTTAGAAAGCATTACTAACAACAAAGCTAGTGGAGGTGATGGTATCCCAGCTGAGCTATTCAAAGTCTTAAAAGATGATGCTGTTAAAGTGCTGCACTCAATTTGCCAGCAAATTTGGAAAATGCAACAGTGACCACAGGATTGGAAAAGGTCAGTATACATTCCAATCCCAAAGAAGGGCAATGCCAAAGAATGTTCAAACTATCGCACAATTGCACTCATATCACACGCTAGCAAGGTCATGCTCAAGATCCTACAAGCTAGGCTTCAACAGTACGTGGATAGAGAACTGCCAGAAGTACAAGCTGGGTTTCGAAGAGGTAGAGGAACTAGAGATCAAATTGCCAACATTCGCTGGATTATGGAGAAAGCAAGAGAGTACCAGAAAAATATCTACTTCTGCTTCATTGACTATGCTAAAGCTTTTGACTGTGTGGATCACAACAAACTATGGCAGGTCCTTAAAGAGATGGGAGTACCAGACCACCTCACATGTCTCTTGAGAAACCTGTATAAGGGCCAAGAAGCGACAGTTAGAACCGGATATGGAACAACTGATTGGTTTAGCATAGGAAAAGGAGTACGACAAGGATGTATACTGTCACCTTGCTTATTTAATATATATGCAGAGTACATCATGCGAAATGCTGGCCTGGATGAATCACAAGCGGGAATTAAGATTGCTGGGGAAAAGATCAACAACCATAGATATGCAGACGATACCACTCTAATGGCAGAAAGTGAAGAGGACCTAAAGAGGCTCTTACTCAGGGTAAAAGAGGAGAGCGCAAAAGTGGGCTTGAAGCTCAACATCAAAAAAACTAAGATCATGGCATCCGGCCTCATCACTCCTTGGCAAATAGAAGGGGAAGTCATGGAAGTAGTGACAGACTTCACGTTCCTGGGATCCCAGATCACCACAGACAGTGACAGCAGCCATGAAATTAAAAGACGCCTGCTCCTTGGGAGGAAAGTGATGGCAAACCTAAACAGCATGATAAAAAGTAGCGACATCACTCTGCCAACAAAAGTCCGCATAGTCATGTATGGCTGCAAGAGTTGGACTATAAGGAAGGATGAGCGCCGAAGAATAGATTCTTTTGAACTATGATGCTGGAGAAGACTCTTGAGAGTCCCTTGGACTGCAAGAAGATCAAATCAGTCAATCCTAAAAGTAATCAACCCTGACTGTTCCCTGGAAGGCCAGATAATGAAACTGAAGCTCAAATACTTTGGCCACCAAATGAGAAGGGAGCACTCACTGGAGAAGACCCTGATGCTGGGAAAGATTGAAGGTCAAAGAAGACGGGGACGGCAAAGGATGAGATGGTTAGACAGTGTCATAGATGCAACAAACATGAAATTGAGCAAACTTCAGAGGACGGCAGAAGACAGGAAGGCCTGGCATGATCTGGTCCATGGGGTCGCAAAGAGTCGGACTCGACTGTGCAACTGAACAACATTGTGATTTTCCAGGAAGAAGTTGCCAAATTGTTACACACTAAGCAGAATTGTAAAAATGGGTGTTTTATATTTTACTTAATGGTCAGAGAAAGGAATTTCCTAACAAACAGGTGTTTTAGCACCAAGAAGGCATCAGTACACTTTTAATTAGGATGGTACAAACCAGGTGTCATAGTGAAGATCTATTTTCAAGCTCTTTCCTTCAAAGAGATGAGTTCAGAAGTTCATAAAACTAAACTCTTCTTTTTAAGTTTACAATGCTTTAACATATAAATATTGAGTTACTGGAATCTATAGGCTCTAGAAGATCCCAAAACATCGATAGCGCATTTATTAAAACACGATACAAATATATGGGGAAAGGGCAGGCCTTAAAATAAACCTTAGGCAGACTAAAATAGTGACAAAAAACTGCAAGCAGATGGATATAAATAAATTACAACAGATTGCAAATATTGAAGTAGTAAAAAAGGTAAAATATCTAGGTCAAGTTTCGTTTATTGTCTTAGCCATTGGCCATAACAACACAAAGTAAATCAAAGCACAACAGAAATATACATCAATAACTTGCAGTAAGTCCTAGGGTTATCTTTTTTGCTGCCAGTGCAAACAAAGCCATTCTGCTAGTAACATGTGCATCAGTATCAGAAAGCAAGAACACGGTCAAATCCTGCTCAGCAGTTCCATTATACAGAGGTACAATAGGATAAATAAACGTTTGCCTAAGTGATTCGTGCCATAAATATCTCAGAATGTAATGCTCAACATCATCCACTTCACCCATACCACATAGGCATATTCTAGAGGCGGCAGGGGCCTCTAGGTATCACAATTATATCTAGGTATCACAATTACAAATAAAAATATAGATCTTTATGAAAACAACTATAAGGTGTTACTAGAGGAAATCAAAAAAGATCTTCAAAAATGGCACGACTTACATATATCATTTATGGGGAGAATTGCCACCATAAAAATGAACATTCTGCCGAGATTCCTCTTCCTGGCACAATGTCTACCAATCTTAAAAAATAATAATTTTTTTGAAGAATTAGATCGAATGGTAAGAAGGTTTATATGGCAAGCTAAAAGAGCTCGAGTAAAGTGGAAAATATTGTGGGATAAAAAAGAAAGAGGGGGGATTTGGCATACCAGATTGGAGTATCTATTAGCAAGCAGTAGCCATGGGATGGATCTGAGACTGGATACTCTTAGAAGATAAAAGGATACTACAATTGGAAGGTCATGACCTATGCATGGGCTGGCATGCCTATGTATGGTATGACATAGACAAAACACAACAAAGCTTCCACAATCATATCATAAGAGGGGCCCTGATAAAGACCTGGAAGAAAATTAAGGAAAGGTTTTACAATGAGGTACCGATGCCGATGTGGGTATCGCCATTAGAAGCCTTTATAATGCCAATTTTGCTAACAAAAGAAAAGAGTGCAACATATGAAACACTGTTAATCAAAGAAAAAAACCTGAAACCATTTGAGATTTTACAAGAAATGAACATTAACCTTACAAGTTGGGAAAGGAGGGGGGCGGGGCTTCGGGAGCGGTTGCAACGGAAGCCCTTTGAGAGATCTCCCGGGTCTCCCCGTCTTTAACCCTGCCGAAACGACCATAAATGAGCATATTCCCTGCTTAAAAGCATACCAAAAGAAGCGTAAAACTCTGGAGTCAAAGTAAGAACAGTTTAAAATTTTTTTTGATCCGTTCAAGCGCTTCAGCAAACGATTGAAAGAGCGGTCCGGACGTCTCAAAATGACGACCGGCACTGTAATAACGGAACTAAATGCAATCCCATTAACTAAACAGGATCTAATCGATAGCTTTCAGCAAATAAGATTGGACATAAAAACAGAAATTCATGACTCTATTAAAGAGGCCCTAAAACCTATAACGGAGCAGATAGAAACTCTCCAAACCTCAATTCAAAACATAGCCCTTACTGCTGATGCGGCACTTGAGGCCTCAACGGCAACGGATGAGGATATTCATGACCTACAAGAGGCTGAGTCATGGGCAAGGGAGAGAATACTGTACCTGGAGCATCGCATGAGGGAAAGATTGATTAAGTTTCGAGGTTTCCCTGAAAATGCGGAAAAAGACGCAGACCCATCGGTCTTTTTAAACCAATGGATGCAAACAGCCTTTGAAAAGGAAACACCTCAGGCGCCCAAAACACTGAGAGCTTACAGAATTGGCATGAAAACATCCAAGGACCGTAAAGGACCCAGAGACTTTCTTGCCGAGGTGGAAAACTCCAGCCAAAAATACAAGCTACTTAAACTGGCCAAGTCGGCAACCAAGTTGGATTTCGAAGGGGTGCAAATAACGATCTTTCCTGATGTGGCACCAGAAGCCTTGGCAATTCGAAGGTCGCTAAAGAAAATAACATTACGGCTCAATGAGGCGAAAATTAAGTATCGCTGGGCCCCTACGGGAGCGCTACAAGTGAGGAGAAATGGTACTACACATCAGGCAACAAATATAGATGAAGGTGAGAGCCTACTGATGAACCTTGGAATCAACCCAATAATAGAGATGGAGACAGATCCTCAAGCGTCCAGGAAAAGGTCCAGACAAGCTACCCCACATAAATGGAGCAAGATCCCGA
>NW_015166489.1:186634-186980 GCF_001447785.1 Gekko japonicus | reverse complement strand
CAAAATAATATGAGAAGATTGCAAATAGCTATGGTAATAATGCTGCAAACAGTCAATCTCTGGTCAAGTTCTCCAAGATATGGGAAAGCAGACATATGTATGTCTAGAAAGCAAAAAGGGGACGAGGGAGGTGGCAAAGGGAAGAAAGGGAAAGGAGTAATCGGTTTAGGAACAAGGTATGATTTTCCTTTGGATAAGGAAATGATTTTCCTTTGGATAAGTAAGGATAAAGGAGGCCAAAAATGGAAAGTTTCTAGTTTTAAAGAGAATTCAGATGTCATAGGTGTATGTGGTAGGGTATACACAAAAAAAATCTACCTTTGAACCAAACTCATTTAATTCCTTT
>NW_015166489.1:184206-184519 GCF_001447785.1 Gekko japonicus | reverse complement strand
CAGTAACCCCATCGTTTCCTTAGAAACAATCCACCGGTCTCTAGTGCAGTTTGCCACGGTCTCTGGTCTAAAAGTGAACCAAAAAAAGACAGTGATATACCCAGTCAAGTTAACAAAGTTGGAGGAGAAACAGATTAAGTCGAGGTATACTTTTCAATGGGCGCAAAACACTATCCAATATTTAGGCATTCAAATTCCGTTGGAGCTTTCGGACATTATCAAAACAAATCATGTGGAAATGCATAAAGGTGTCAAACAAACACTGGAATCCTGGAATGCAAAAAGTCTATCGTGGCTGGACAGAATAGCTGTG
>NW_015166489.1:183899-184124 GCF_001447785.1 Gekko japonicus | reverse complement strand
AGATCCTTTATTCTTCCAAAGTACCTGTATCTCTTTAGGACCCTACCAATAAATATTCCACCTCAACTTATACAAAAATGGCAAAAAGAGCTGAACTCATTCATATGGGGCGGGAAACCACCAAGAATTGCCTTTCACACTATGAGAAGACCAAGGCGCAAAGGGGGTCTAGCAGTACCGGACCTCGAAAGCTACAGAAAAGCAGCTATCCTGGCCGCCACAATA
>NW_015166489.1:166764-183811 GCF_001447785.1 Gekko japonicus | reverse complement strand
AAAAATAGATAAACAAAACACGAATTTGTTCTTGAAGGCATCTATGAAAACATGGTACGACATCAAAATGAAACTAACCAACAAATACTCCAGATTGAGCGCGTTCACGCGACAAACATGGTTCAAGTCAGCGGAAAAACCGCACTCTTTCGAAATATGGAGAGTGAAAAAGATAAACAAGATAAAAGATGTTGTCCACAGAGGGAAAATGGTTCTGAAAAGTGACCTAGAACAGAAGTACCAAATATCAATATCGTGGTTTGAATATTTACAGGTCCAAAACTTAATATCCACGTCGGAATTTCGCGAGGCAAGCAAGATGCAGCTCACAGATATAGAACATCTACTAGACAAATCGCCATCAAAGAAAGGCCTCATAGCTAAGCTCTACAAAGCCATTACACTATCACAAAACGCTAGACCTCATAACTACCAATTAACATGGAATGCAGATCTCAAACGGATACTATCTGAAGAACAATGGGAAGAAATATGGCGAACTCAGGCAAAAAGTACTAAAACACTAGGGTTACAAGAGTCAAACTTGAAGATACTTACCAGATGGTACCTCACGCCAGCAAGACTGTCCCACATTCTTCCCTCATCTTCACCGCTTTGCTGGAAAGGATGTGGAGAGAGGGCGGATTTCCTCCATTGTTGGTGGACCTGCAAGGAAATACAAAAATATTGGATCAAAATTGTTAATCAAATCAAACAAATAACAAACACTGACTTACCTTTAACACCGGAACTGATGCTTCTACACCTCTGGCCACAAATTCGTCCCCCTGAAAGAACTCAACAATTAGTTAATTTACTAATGTTAGCAGCAAAAATGACCATAGCAAAGAATTGGAAAAACAAAAACTCACCAACGCTGTCTCAATGGATCAATAAGGTATGGGACATCTTCATGCTGGAGAATCTCTCAATCTATGACTCAACATCCAAAAACGAGTGTGAATTCTATAACCCTCTCAGTATTTGGAGTCCCATCCTACAAAAAATTTCCTTGACACAATTCGATTGGTCAGACATAGCCAATGCAAAATTTAAAATAATGCTGTTTAACTAGAGATATTTAAACAACCGAATTCTCTGAACTAGACATGTAAAAGAAATAGTTGGAAAACTTAGTTACGTTTAGAAGTAGCATGAGTTGTGCACCTAACCTGTGTTTATGCTGTTTATGTAACGCTGGATTACGTATTGTGTTATAATGTTATACTGGAATGTATTCTAAAAATTTCAATAAAAAAATATTGGGGAAAAAACAAGTTGGGAAAGGATACAGTTGCAGTCTAGATTTGTGAAAGATAAAAAAACGAAATTTACGAAATCAAAGTCAGAATTGCACAAGATATGGTTATATAACTTCCTATTGGGTGACACCATGCAAGAGGTAGCAGTAAAGCCTTGTATGATAGCATGGGAACAAAACGTAGGCCATGCAATAAAAACGGAGGAATGGGAAAAAACGTGGAAATCGGTAAAAATTGTAAGAGCTATGTCATATAAAGAAAATATACTTAAATTATTCTATAGATGGCACTGGACACCAGATAAGTTAGCCAAATGTTATAAAAATGTATCAGGAACCTGCTGGAGATGTAAAAATAATATAGGAACTTATTACCACACATGGTGGAGGTGTGATAAAATAAGTAATTTTTGGAAAATGGTTAAAAAACTGACAAAAGAGGTTACAGACATAGAATTACAACTTCTTCCAGAAACTTTCCTCCTTAATATGATACCAGATGTAAGTAAGTAATAGAGATGACCTATGTATATATATTATTCTATATATTCTCACGGTGAGCAGAATCCTAGTAGCAAAAATGGAAGACGGATATAATACCCAGAAGAGATGAGATAATTGAAAAAATCCTTGAAATAGCGGAAATGGACAGAGTAAATATGATATTAGCAGGGAAAGATGACAAGATGATATTAGCAGGGAAAGATGACAAGACTTTTCAGAAAAGTTGGACTAAAGTAAATAAATGGATGGGGGGAAATGTATAATATATACTCCCAAGAATGTTATGTACAAAATGAAAAATATTTTTTTTGTAATGGAAAATCTATAAATAAACTTTGAAAAAAATATATTGAGTTACTGGAATCTATAGGCAATATACTTGTATTTTAATAGTTTATTATTTTAAGGCAAAAGGACTGCTTACTTTCATAGAGAAATAGCCATAGATTTGAACTTCTGGCTTATGGCGGCTTGCTCTTGGACGCGTCCCATCGACCCTCCGATGGCAACACGGCAAACCGAGGCGATCAGGAGATGTCTTGGCTGGTTCCAGACCCCCACAGTGTCTCTGTAGGAGACTCTCAGCCTGGGGAGCCGGGATAAGCCTCTCCCAAGGTGATGGCTGAGGGATCGAGTCTTGCCTGTCCCCAAGAGGACCTGATGCCACGGAGCCAGTATGGTGACAAGAGCTGACCCCCGGACAAGCAGACAAGAAAATAAGCAAAAATAACCCCAGCAATAATCGAACTCATCTAAACAGTGAGTTAATCAAACCTCTGTATAAGCTAAGAAGTCTTGGCTTGCTAGATTGACCAGAGAAAGAGTGGCGTGTGGGGAAGGGTTGGAGATGCACCCCCCAAAAAACAGAGCGGTCTCTAAAAGGGAAAGAAGGAACGAAATTTACCACTCGAGACTTCATTTAAGCTATATTTTAATCACAAGAACGTGGAATTCAAAGAAAATTTAATTTAAAACTAAAACTTTTCTTCACTGTAAACAAATGGCTGGGAGGGTGAGGAGAATGGCGGCGAAAAGAAACTTCCACCAGGAAGTACTACACCAATGACTCCCAGTCAGCCACAGGAAGCAGCTGCAGACTTTCCCAATATGCTTGCTGCAGCACTGTGCCCTCTGCTAGACCAGATGTCTACAATTAATACCAAGCTGGATTCCATCCAAAAGCAACTTAGGTAAAGATAAAGTTTCCCTTGCTTGAAAGCCGATTGAGTCCGACTCTAGGGTTGTGGTGCTCATCTCCGTTTCAAAGTTGAAGAGCCAGCACTGTCCGAAGACATTTCCGTGGTCATGTGGCCAGCATGACTAAACACCAAGGCGCATGGAACGCTGTTACTTTCCCACCGAAGCGGTACCTATTTATCTACTTGCAATTTCTTGCTTTCAAACTGCTAGGTTGGCAGGAGCTGGAACTAGAGACAGGAGCTCATTCCATCATGTGGCACCCGGGTCTCGACCTGCTGAGCTACCGACCTTCCACAGCCTGCAGTTCAGCATCTTAACTACTTGAGCCACCACAGCTCCGAAAAGCAACTTACCCAAATGGAATAAAGAGCTAATAAGACAGATAAAAGGATCAAGAAAGTCGAAACAAGGACTATTGATATTAAGCAACAACTAAAAGACATTAAGAAGGAAAGAAATATGGATAAAAATCAAATACTTCAGCTTCAACTTGATAAATCTATGCATGTTCTACACTTCCAAGGAGTTCCTGAACAGAGGGGAGAAGACATAAAAACAACGATAAGTGGAACAATAGCTTCAATTTCAAACCTTAAACAGGAGGATCTACAAAGTGACATGGACTTGGCATACCATATTTACCCTGATTTTATAAGAAAAAGTAAACTGCCTGGTGAAATTTAGGTTAAATTCTCAAAAAAAACCAATGAGAGACAATGTTTTAAAAGCTATTGCAGGGGAAACACTTAAAATCAATGAAGAAAAAATTAAAATTGTGAAAGACATTCCATTTGAGATCCAGAAATGAAGATGACAGTATCAAGACTTAATTCTTTTCCTACAAGACAAAGCAATAACCTACAGATGGAGCTTCCCAGAAGGAATCGTGTTCAAATACAATAATAGGAAAGTTTAAATTGACTCTGTCCGAAAGGCCAAAAACTTTTTGAAAAAACAATTAGGCATAGATAAAGACAAGGACCCTAATCTGGAAGGAGAGGAACCCAGCGAGGAAGAATTTGATAATGCTTCAAGTGATTCCAGCAGTTCAATGTCAGAGTCTGAGAAAGGAGTAGCAGCGCCCAGAACTCCATAAGTGAAGAAGAAGCCCAAGAGATAAACGTTCCCCCCCCCGGATTACAATATTACTTGATTTAAGCATAATTAAGCTTTAATCAATAGAAGTTTGATCTCTCTGCTTTTGTAATTCCATGTTTATCATTATATCAATATTATTGCAGGAGTGATATATGCATGTGTCAGCTTACAAATAGTCTTGTCATGTTAGTGATAGGTTTTCCCCTGTACCCTTACCTTTAGAATGTAGGATATATTTTATAAAATCAATACAATATTATTTTTTTAAAAAAGAAAGAAATAGCCGTAGATTTAATGAACTAAGCTGGTAAGAAGTGCCCAATAAGAATTAACTGTGGTGAACAAAAGGGTAACTGTATTACAAGAAGGAAAAGGCCTCTTTTGACTTGCTGTGTGCTTTTAGAAGTTAAAATACAACTTTTATATTTTGCTTATAGCTGAGAATGAAAGCTATGGTCTAAAATGTTTGCAAGAGAAACAGCTAGCTAAAATATTATTTCTTAAATAAGAAACTTTGCTAATGCACAGCTATAAGCTGAAAGACTAAAGTAAACTGCTAAGCATTATTTTAACGAGCAAACTGCTAACAAGCAGAGAATGGAAACATGGCCAAGCAGGTGTGTAATCATTGCAGAGCCAGCCAAGAAGCAAAGATATTAATCATGGGTCCTGTCATTAATTAAAAGGCTAATTAAGAATGCAAAACTTATATTATACAAGAAGGACCCCTGCTGGCTGAAGCTGCCAGCCTCTGCTCCTTGCTACTTTCTCTTGAACACTCTGACTTATTTCCCGGCATTCTGACCTTCGGCTCTGTTTCTTGGCTTGCTTTTGGACTGCGTATCCAGCTTTCAGTGAAGGGTATCCATGGTGACTGGCCAGACCCAGCACACACTATAAAGTTTAACTTATATTTTTTAAAAAAATTCAGCAAAAATCTTCTAATGGATCAAAATGAAAAATAATAGGTGAATTCAAGATATCTACAGAAGCTTTATGCCATAGGCTACTTTGTAACATTAGAAAGTACACATAAAGGGTTTAATTTTTAAAACATTGCTATAATTTTGTATGTTTATATATATTTAGTAGAAAATAGCCCACAAAATGCTATTAAGAGTGTTTTTTTTTACATATATTCATGTATTAGTAGATAAACCATTTTTGTAATGGGAACAGCTAGATTTTATACTGAGAACGAACTTAGCCTGAAAGTTCATTCAAAGGTACCAGCCAAGAATATGCATTTATCACTTTTAACAAGAACCCCTGCATTGTAAATTTGAGACACGGCCAAGTAATATCTTGTTTGTCAAATGTTTGATAAATGATTGTTCAAACAAAGAAAACCAGACTGAGCATGTGCAATTGATGTCAGAAGTGATGTAAAGTTGGGAGGAGCAAGAATTCGGAACCCTGCTGTTACTCACTGGACATCTGAGCTGAATTTTTGACTGTATGATATCTCTTATTCGAATAAAAACCTTTCTACCTTTTACTGCCTGGATTTTTTGATCTCATCGTGTGAGTTTCAATTGGCTAGCCACACAAGTCAAAGAACCTTGGTGCCCTCAGGGTCTTGCCTTCAGTGAGATCAGAAGCCAATTGCTTCTGATGTCCAACTTCACTGTGTAGTGATTTTTCTGAGGGGGATGGATCACAAGCTCATTTTCAGCTGACCCCCCAGTCAGCTTTGAGATGCCTTCTGATTCCCCCAAAGCTTTCCTGTGTGCCAGTACAACAAGGCTAGGATATAGGGAAGTGCTGGGAGATCCAAACATGACTCTCAGCTCATCTTCTAATCAGCTGAGCATCAGCTTCTAAGCCACAGGCAGCTGCAAACATTTAACTTGAGATGCTCAGTGCAAGCTGAAAATATCATTGATCAGCTGTGGTTTGATAATGTGTGTTGATGACTGCTGAACAGGTTCCCTGCAAAATATGCAGCATTCCAGTGGGACCCGTAGTGGAGTAAATCCAGTCCTAGTCTTCTCTACAAATATTTGCACCCCCGGTGCTCTGCTAGGCTGGGGAATAGGATATGAAGCACCCATTTGTCTGTGCAATTCTCTGTTCAGCTAGAGAGATGTGCAGAGCAGCTTGCTTTCATACACTTATATCCCCAACTGACTCAGGGTGAGAGAACCAATTTCTGGAGTAAATTTGAAGATTCTGGCTTGGGAGGATTTGTTTGCAAACTGAACCTGAACCTAAGATGCTTGTAGTGAGCAGCACTGTGCACTGGCAAGAAAACACCTGCATTGATGTGGCTTGATGACATCACTCAAATGCTGAAATCTATTTCATAGTTTGGGTGAGACTCAGAAATACATTTATGAGACTGCCAAGCAGAACAGAGTGGTTCCACTCATCTTTAACAACACCTTAGATAGCAACAAGAGTTTTGTTATTTAAGTAAACAGTATTCCAATGTGCAAATTTTACAGAACTTACAAGGCCAAATAATGAGCTCTGAAGAGATTTAAACAAGGGCATGCATGTGCTTACTCTGCAAGTCACCATATCCCCATCTACAGCAAAGGAGCCTTCATTTATGACAGCATAATGAAGCCCAAAATGTCAATGGCTGAAGGCTGCAGAATGAACTCAAGTGACTCTCCTGCTTGCACATCTTCACTGTCAAGTCTTATTGCATATTTCTTTGAATCATGTTCACCATTTTGATGGTAATACCAGCCCCCCCCCCCCCCAGTGAAAGCTCATTTTATGAGTCATTTTTGCTCTCCTACGTAAAATGGTTTTTCCCCCCTTGTAAAAAGCATAGCTGATTAAATCACAGGTAATTGCTTTTCTAAAAGAACAGTATTTTAAATCTCTTTCACTTCCAGCCTTTCAAATCAAAGCGACTTCAGTGAATCATTAAGTGTTTCAATACGTTCAGATCCTTCCAACTTTAAGAAAATACAGTTTTGCTCCATGCTGGTTCAAGTTAATTTCACTTGTTCTCAACAGGAGGACTGTTTCTAACTTCTCAGAATGGTATTCATTATTTAATAAGATAAAACAAAAACATTAGGAATTGCTCAGATGAATCAGACTAAGGATCCATCTAGTCCAGCCAAAGATATGTTCATTAGCACACTATGACAATTGTAGGGTTTCCTGTTTGCCTCCAGCATATTTGCTACAGATGTAAATTGCATCTCTCTATGCATTCCATTCCATTTGTCTATCATGACTTTTAGTCATTGGTAGACATATTTTCCACTAATGTGTTTTTAAGAGGCATCTAAAGTGATGACTATTGCCACATCTTATGGTAGTGAATTTGATATGGTAATTACACATTCTGCATGTTAAAAATAAATGTGATCTAGGTTTCTCTCAGTTTGCATGATCACTTTGGGAGGCTGAAATAACTAAGGGTCTTGTGGCATCTTAAATACTTGCACATTTGCTGTGGCATAAGCTTCCATAACCCAGAACCCACTTCATCACTTGGATATCAGCAAGTAGATCCTTAGGCCACAACCAGTATGTTTTACTCTTTAATGCGCCACTGTGGCTGTTCTGGTTGCAACAGATAAACACAGCTACATCACTAGGATTTGGAGGTTGAGGTAATTTGGTTTTGATTCTGAAATCTGCAAATTCCTAATCACATCCTTATTTGTTTGGTTTTTTAAGTCAAGAGAGCTGCCAGTTATCAGCTGTGTAAGGTCAATTTGACCATATCATAGGAGGCTAGATTAAAAAAAAAAAAAAGAGGTACTCAAAACTCCTGATGCATGACTCAGGGAACATAGTAATATACAACCATGATCACTGAGTCACAGGTCTATAGAATATGAAATATGGTCTAAAATTCTGATTCATTACTAGCATTTCAATGTTATGTTTAGTTCACTACTGTAATCAGATATATTGCTTTCTACAGTCTTGTAATACTGATTATTTTGGTTGATTGCTGTGTTGGTTATGCAGATAACTAGATGAAAACCTTAGAATCTATTCCCATAATTTTTGAGGTTTTAATGCCATTTTTGTTTCTTTGTTCAGCATATTTAAGGATGGGATGCACTAGGCACTCCATGGCTACTGTCATTTGGGCAACTCCACCCATCTCCAAACTCAGCCAGTGAATTTACTGGTTTTGGGTTTTTTGGTGTGTGTGTATATATTTCCCTGCACATTAACTGTGCTAAGAAGTGCTTGGCCTCATCCCCCCCCCCCAACATGCTGACCAACAACCAATAGTTGGGTTGACGCTCCCACTCCATGACACTGCACAAAGCATGAGGGGATGTTGCAGGAAAAGACCTTCCTCGCATGATGACTCGATATGCTAGCCAACTACTTTATCTATTATAGGTAACCAGAGTAGTGGCCTTTCTAATTTAGAGGCCAGGCCTGTTTACCCCATTCCTCCCATGACAATACAAAGTAAGAGGGGAAAAGCTCATCCCATGCCAATTATAGAAGACCCAAACATTCCTACTGACAACTGCCATGTGGGGGAGATAGGAAGTCCCTTTATGGCTTCCCCATAGACTGGATAATTTACTGCCCTATTCAATGTTCCATGCCTTAAGATAATATTTAACAGAAAGAAGTAAAGATTTAAGTGAGACACACAAGCCTCATAGAAAACAGATTGCACCCTGTTAAAAATTATCCAGCCTTTAGAGAAAATGAACAGGGGTGTGTGATACATATTAATATCAACAGATTCAGACTAAATATCACATTTGCTTCTTGTTTATTAAAGGCAATTCTTTCTTGAACTACAAGATACAACAGTGCTTTAATCCACCTTTCAATGTGAGGTCTAACTATTGACTTCCACTTTTGAAGAATTATTCATAAGAAGAGTGGTCCATCTGGTCCAGCATCCAGTCTCACACAGTGGCCAACCAGTTCCTCTGAAGGTTGAGACCTTTCACTGATGTTGCCTCCTGGCTCTGGGACTCAGAGGTTTAGTGCCTCTGAATGTGGAGGTTCCCCTCAGTCACTGTGGCTAGTAGCCACTGATAGACTTACCCTCCATGAATCTAATTCCCTTTTGAAGCTGTTTATTCCTGTGGCCATCACTAGCCAGTTTGGTGTAGTGGTAAAGCGCGCAGACTCTAATCTGGGAGAACCGGGTTTGATTCCACACTCCTCCACTTGCACCTGGCTGGACGGCCTTGGGCAAGCTGTAGCTCTGATAAGAGCTGTTCTTGAAAAACAGCAATTTCTGTCAAGAGCTCTCTCAGCCCCACCTACCTCACAGGGTGTCTGTTGTAGGAAGGGGAAGGGAAAGGAGTTTGTAAGCCAATCTGAGACACCCTTGGGTAGTGAAGGGCAGGGTATAAATCCAATTTCTTCTTCCTTTGGATATAAATTTCACATTATAATCACTCTTTGTAAAGAAATATTTCTTCTTGTCCATCCTGAATCTACTGTCCATCAGATTCATTTGATGGCCTTAAGTTCTAGTATTTTGGGGAATGGAAAAAGAAATCTCTTTGTCAACTCTTTCTACTCATGCATACTTTAATAAATCTCTACCATGCCCCTCCCCCGTAAAAATCTCCTTTCTTAACTGAAAAGTCCCAGCCGTAATTTCCTTCTCTTAAGTGAAACTAAACAATAAAGAAGAAAGGAAAATAGTGTTAAGATGCTTAGATAAAAAACGAAGCAACCTATAGAACTATTACTTCAGATTTAGAGTTTTTTCTCTTTTCCCTTTTTTGCTTTAGTAGTTAATATGTATGGGTTTAATATTAGTCCAGGTATATAGGAATGATTTGAATGGATGTAATACAAGAAATCAAGATAGGTGGAACCAACTACAGAAGGTTTCAAATGTTTTGCTTTTCAATAATTATATGTTAAGCTAGAATGAAATTAAGTATCTTTACATGTTTTCCTGTAAAAGGCAATAGTAAGAAGAATAGAAAATAAATTACTGTAGTAAGGGCCTGAGCAGATGGAGAAATATAGAAAATTGGTACCAGAGTTCTTCGAGTTTATATTAATAATGAAAAGGAAGAATCGGGATGTGCAGATAATTTTGTAATGAAAACCACAGAAGGATTCTAATGCTTTTGTTAACAAATACTAAGTTAGAATGGAAATAGCTATGTACATAAGTTTTGTGGTTAAACGTATTGGCAAGAAGAATAGAAAAGGGAAATTTTTATTAGAGATCCAAATAGATGGATAAATAAGGAAAATTGGTCTTGGTCATGCTTGGCAGCAGAAAGCATCTAGCTTTTACTGCGGCATATAATCATATTTGGTAAAGAACATATGTACAATATATGAAATTAACACAATAAGAAAGGGGAGTGAGAGGAGTGTCATTTAATTAAAACAAATAAAGGCAGGATAACCTGGAAAAGGTGGTACGAGTTAGATTGTGAGTCTGGGAGTCACTTAGGTGACAGACAGGGACTTTCCGCAATTGGGATAGGGCATTAAGGCTTGAATATGTTCCAGTGGTTTTGCAGGTCCTTCTGGAATTGTAGTGCTCTCTCTGCCTTGACTCTCTCTTCATGAGAGTACTTGAGGTGGTGGAAAAATCACCTAGAAAGGCTATAAGTTAGCTGTAGTGCGAAGAGAGTTCCTCACACCCAACCTCTCTCATGGAGCCGGAATCTCTGAAGCGGAAGGCTATAGGAGGCTCGACGCCCAGAAGATGATGAGCAAAAGAGGAACCCAACAAGAGCCAACGGAGTCAAGGCGTTTAGAGAACAGAACATAACTACACCAACAAAAGAAACGAAGCTAAGTTCTAATAAGACTTTATTTTTGTTACCTAGTCAAAAGGATAAGTAATTAAAGGGGCAAAAAGAGAGCCAGTTCTAAAAATAAGCCGAGCAGCAGAAAGAGAGAAGAAAACCGGCTATCAGAGTGTATAAATGGTGACATAATTAAGAAAGGCAGAGAGAGAAAGAAAAATAGATATAAAGCTTAGAATCTGAGTGGGCAAATAATCCTCTTACTTTGTTGTTTGTTTCGAGGTAAAGGGAAGAAGGAGTACCACTTTAAGAGAGACGGGAGCCATTTTTTGTGAGGTAATGAGGCAGATTCAGGAGACAGCGTAGCAGTGGACGATTGAGTGCAAGCGAGAAGGAACGGCATCCAGGGACAGTCGGCTGAGAAGGAAGGAGGAAGCTGGTGACGTGGCACGTGAAGACGCAACAACGCAAGGGGAGGAGAGCGGAGCAGTGAGTTGGAGCAGCGTGAAAAGCAAGGAACTAAAGGAGACTGACACAAGAAAGCAAAAGGGGCTGCAAAGCGGCAGGACAGGAAGGGGAGAGGCTCCGGAGGAAAGTGGGAGACCTGGAAGTGGCAGGACAAAGACACAGGGGAAAATAATAGGCGCTTAAAAAATTCAAAGGAACTACATAAATAAAGGGGGAAATGAAGGGAGCTAAGGAAAAAGAATGGGAAAGGAAAACAAGGCAGTCTTCAAATAGATAAGACATAGAGAGAACTGAGGACTGGGAATAGGCAGGTACTAAAAAAAAGGCGAAGTGGAAAGTAGAAAATCAAGAAGATATTAACAGTGGGATTAGATACCAAGAATCAAGGAAAGAGAAAATATCTAAGACAGAGCACAGCAAAACACATAAATACACAAATAATAGACAAGCAATATACAAGCAATAACAGAGAAATTAGAAACAATAAAAATAATAAAAATAAGAAACAAGAACTACACGTATAAATAAAACCCCAAATAGTGATAAAACCTAAATAGAAAATAAAAACGTACATAGGCAGGTATATATTTAAAAAGTGGTGGAAAGTAGAATATCAGGAAGATATTAACAGTGGGATTAGATACCAAGAATCAAGGAAAGAGAAGTTAAGTTGACAGACGTAACATGGAAGAGAAAATATCTAAGACAGAGGACAGCAAAACACATAAATACACAAATAATATACAAGATATATACAAGCAATAACAGAGAAATTAGAAACAATAAAAATAAGAAAAATAAGAAACAAGAACTACACGTATAAATAAAACTCCAAATAGAGATAAAACCTAAATAGAAAATAGAAAATAAAAACTACATAAAGACATATGGCAACAGGAGATAGTGGTAGTGGATCGAGGAAAGGCTCTTTACCATCTCCAGGACAGATACAACTAAAAATAAATTCGATGAATACCACGCAGGTTTCACTAAAAGAACTAAAAGCGATTATTCAGGATTGTGTATCCCAAATGATGAAAAAAGAGATAGATCCTATCCATGAAAAAATAAACTCACTAACAGAACATATTAAAACCGAAATGGAAGAAATTAAAAAACAAATAGGCGAAAATAGGCAAGAAATCATAAAAATAACAAACAAAAGTTTCAAGACAGAAAAAAGATAAACGATTTGGAATACGAAGTCCAAGAACTAAAGCTAAAAAATGAAAAAAAATAGAGGAAACCCTGATTAATATTGAGATGGACAAGGCGGCATTAGTGTTGCGATGCCAAAATATTCCTGAAAACATAAAGATCTGAAGGAGTTGGTGGCAGAAAATTTAGCACAACAAACAGATGTAGGAACCAAAGAAGAGATATCGAAGGAAATAGAAGCAATATACCATAGGAATTCAGCATAAGCTAGAAGAAATAAAAAACCTAGAGAGACCCATATAAAGTTTTATAAGAGAGAAATGAAAGATAAAATACTTAAAGCTACCAATGAGAAAATAATAATGATAAATGAGGCTGAGATAAACTTCTTAAAAGAGATACCTGTCGGTTTAGGGAGAGAAGACGAGAATATGGTATCCTGACAAATTTACTGGTTGTTGCTGCTTGGGGTTTTGCTTGCCTTGTTTTTTTTCCTGTTTGGTGGAAAACAGTTTAAAGGTTTTTCCTGTAATATTTTAGAGGTTTATAAGTTTCAGAACTTGTGCTGGTTGTTGTTGCTTGGGGGGGGCTTCCTTGACTCCCCCCCCATTTGGTGGGGTTAGGGTTGTGTGGGTCTGGGGTTTTTTGTCTGGTTTTAGACCTGCTGCACTGTTCTTGGGTTTTTTTGCCATAGATAAGGGTAGTGTGTGTTTGATTGGTTTCTGGTTTTATAGATAGATTCTTGTTTGTTTGTTTGTTAGAAGATAGATAGAGTTAGGATTTTCTTCTGGTTGCTGGTGGGGTGCCGCTGGTGTGGGTGAGGTGAGGTTCTCTGCTCTGTTTTCTAGGTGTTTCTGGTTTGTTAGGGCCATTGGTTTAAGTAGGTCAGTGTAATAAGGGTCTATTTGGGAAATCTTTTTTTATAAACTATATAAGTAATCCAGTGTAGGGCTCTAGTTTATATACCTAACTAGGCCAGAATAGGATACTACTAAAAGAGGAGGGGAGGGGTTTCGTTAAAAGAAGCACTTAAGTAGCCTTAAGTACTTACAGAAAACAGTGTTCTGTGCCCTTGACCTTCATTGAAGGTCGTTGCTTACACATTGCCTAGGGTCAACCCCAGCTTTTTAGTTCATCTTACAGAAACCTGCATTTCTTTCCTAGGAAATCAGGTTTGTACTAGTACATTAGCCAGGAGAAGTTTAATAAAGACACACAAGCATTTCTAAAAAGGTTTAGGATAGCTTCATAAAAAGGTTTAGGATAGCTTCATAAAACCCTCAGCTAGGAATAAGCAGGTACACCAAGTTTTAAACCAGTCCAGTTTCAAAAGGGGAAAAAAACCTGAGGTAAGGATAGCTTACAGTCCTTTGAAAATAAAAGTAGATATTTGGTGGGAGGGTTCTTAAAAAGATGTCAGGCTCTGTCAAGTTCAGGTATCAGTGCAGTTAGTTACTTAGGTGCCACTGCCTAAACACCCCCCCCCTACAGTCAGATTAGTCAGAGTTTGGCCCAGGGTAACATGAGTGGCAGGAAAGAAACACACAGGGGCTCTGGGGGAAAGGAAAACAGAAGACCACAGGGGCGGAGGGTTGGGGGAGGGGAGGACTGCAGTTTCCCCCCCATCTCTGTGCAGGATCACAGCAGAGCATCCTGGCACCACTCCAAGCTCTGGCCAGAGTGGTGCCATGATGTAGTATGAATGGGGATATAAAGATTTTTATATATAAGTTTCTTCTTCTTGATTGTTCATATTCATATTTCTCTGGTTTTTATAGATTTATTCTTTAAGTAATATTTTATTAGGATGTTAGAAAGGCCTGTTATATAGAAGGCTTTCCTCTTGTAGGTCTGATATTGTTAGCAGACAACATAATAGGTACAAAGTTCATGATTCTGTAGTTCTTCGGGCAAACCTTTCAATGTCTGGGTCAGATAGGATTTTAGTCTTGTATCAGTAATGAATACTTTTGTTTGGGTAAGAACAAGCTTTAGCCGATATGCCTTAGGTCATGTCAAGTAAATATGTGACGCCATTGCATAGACACACCTTTCTTACATTTGACCAATAAAGAGATTTTTATGTAAATGTTGTTTAAGTTTTTGTAACCAATTATGCCTTTTGAATATTATTCCCATGATGATGGTATGATGATGTCATTTTAAGTATTTAACTTTATGTATTTCCTGAATATGTTCAGAATATGATCAAGAAGAAGATGAAGAAGAAAAAGAAGAAAGTTGTCAATTTTTGATTAACTATTTGGTCTAATTGTTTTCCTATTAATTGAGGCATGTTTCCTGATTATGCTGAGAAGAAAGCAATCAGTTTTGATGGGTCCTTTGGCCTAACTGTTTTCCATATTTCATTACAATAAAATACAAGAACTTCCTCCTCATTTGACTTCATTTTTGACATGGAATCTAATGTTTACAACAATGAAGAAGCCATGCCTGGCTGTCTTCCCTAAGAAGGATGCTCCTGGGGTGGTCCCAGCAGAGGTGCCTGCAGGTGTTGGCACTGGGCAGGGGTCTGCTGCTCAGGCAGTGTCTCCTCAAGCTGTTGCTGCTGAGGCTCAGCGGCAGGAGGAGGGGCAGCAAGAGCTGTCTTTGGGGTTGAGCTTTGGGGACAGTTCTGTTTCCTAGCTCACTCCATGGAGTAAGAGGGCTATAGAAGCACTGGAGGAGGAGCTGGCTGGCCAGCCCATTCCTTTGCTTTCTCTAGGCTCCAGCAGGCCTTCTGATGAGGGACAGGAGGAGAGGCTGGAGGGGCAGAGGAGGAAGAGATGGAGGGGATGCATCCCAAGGTGCTTCCATCTCAACCCCCTCCTCCCAGTCAGTGGTCTTCTCATGCCCCCCCAAGACACGGTGTGTCTGCCTGTGCTCCTCACAGGAGGAGGCTCAAGTGGAAACTGAAGCTGCTGGTCAGCATGGTTCCACTTCCCACTTCACCTCTGATGTCTGGAAGTACTTCCAGCTGTCCGAGGATCCACGGCATGCACAGTGCCAGCTGTGTAGGGCCCGGATCATCCATGGGAAGGACCCACACCACCTCATGCCTGCTGGGATGTGGTACCACCTGAAGAAGCACCACCAGGTGGAGCTTCTTTGGTGGTAGAGACTTGCTGCCGCTGGGGTGCCCAAGCGGCTACGACCAGCAGCCAGCCAGGAGATGAGTCCTGCAGCGACCACCTCCAGCGCTCTCCCACAGAGTGCTGTGGCAAAGGAGGGATGCCAGGCATCTCTCACTGAGTGTAGCATAGTTCAGTTCAGTTTCAGTTTATTCGGTATATCACCAGCCCAATTACAAACAATACAAAAGGGTACCAATAATATATATAAAATATTTAAATATAAAACTGCATTTGATCTGCATATGTTAATTACAAAATTACTAAAACTCTAAATATCTACAATAGTCTATCAACTGTTATTCAACTGTTGAATAAATATTATAGACGTTATACAATTCACTCCCTATCTCCTAAGTCTTCTGGATTCTTTCTAAAATTATACTACATGTGCAGCCCGTATTTTTTGGCCTATTGCTAGAAATTTAGCACAATTTATTATAATCTGTGGAGGGGGACCAAATAATAGCTTCCTACTTATCTCCTTGTCCAAGTATCCGTGGTACCTCCTTATAATGGGATGAATAATTTTTACTCTGATGGTTTCATAAAATGTACAGTGGAGTAAAATATGATCAATTGTTTCGACTTTCCCTGAACCCTCCTTTGCATATTAGGCGACACACCCCTAATGTAGGCAGTCCTCCCAAGAGCTTACAGTAGCCCCTATAAGAAGAGCTCTGTAAGCTCTGGGAGGATTGGCTACATTAGGGGTGTGTCGCCTAATATTCAAAGGAGTCCCTGCTACAAAAAGACAATTAAATAAGACAATTAATGTCCAGTATAATGCCCGTGTGAGGATAAAATCATGAACTGAGAAAGGTCTAGTTTAACCTCCTGCTCTGGCAAACTATCCAGGGCCCTGATCACACGGAGAATTTGTCGCGTGAAAGGCACAAATGCTGGGCAGATTTTTAGGGCGTGATCACACCGCAACATCTGGGAAGCGTAGCGCACCCGTGGCCAACCCGTGGTGTGCCGCCGAAGATGCGCAGTTAAAAAGTACCTGCAAAGATGTACTAGCAAATGGTTTGCCACGGGCTGCAGACGGACTCGTTCGGTGCGATCGCACCGGCGCGCGCCTATTCCCTCCAGCCGTCCTCTTTGCAGCGCACGCCAAAGGACGAAACCCCGGTGCGCCGCTGTCATGTCTGATCGCATAATGGCGGATCAGAATGTGACGGTGCAAAACAGCCATGCCTCCCCCCCCCCCCGGGTTTTTTGGTCCCGTGTTTTCTGGCACGTGTGGCAGATATCCAATATATCTTTGTCTCAGATGATTCTCCAGCCTGCTCAATAGTCATAAAGTACATACAGTATACTGGGCAGTGTACAGAGATGAAACACAAGCAACGCCCTTCCTGCATGTTAGCGACTTAAAACACAAAACAAAAGGAGAAAGAATGGGGTTAAAGCTAAAGGGAAGGTGGAATACCTTCCTGAAATTCTAGGAAGTGGGAAATAGCCTAGTAGAATAATATCATGAAGGGAATTCATGGTAAATGACATTGTTCACTTTTTTCTGAGACATTACTGCAATC
>NW_015166489.1:166401-166525 GCF_001447785.1 Gekko japonicus | reverse complement strand
TTTAATAACTGAAGTCTTCGTGTGCTGGATATTCTATGAGCTCTGACAATGCACAATACTCTGTAAGACCTGGTTTTTCTACTGTGCAAGCAAATAAGATAGGGATTTACTAGTATAATATCAT
>NW_015166489.1:120815-165214 GCF_001447785.1 Gekko japonicus | reverse complement strand
TACATTTATCACAAGTAGTCTTTCATTGTTGATAAGAACCCGAACTGCCATAGCACGCTCTTTTAATGAGTCTAAATGTACACAATTCACTCTGAGGGCTGTGGAAATTAAGATACCCAAGCCCCCTTTTAGTCTGCCTGGCCCCTTTCCTGGTATAGCTGCATTTGTAAAAGAATGGTAACCATCAACTAGAAGTTCATGAGCAGACCACGTCTCTTGAAGTAAGAGGATGTCATATCCCTTTCGCAGGGGAGAGGAGCCCAACCCTCTTATGCGGGACCAGCCGGCTACATTCCATGAGATTATTTTGAGGGAATTCTCCTTCCCCAATTTGCGCTGCTTTACCAGTCATACTTCCATAGGATCCGCATGCCGTGTTGGAGCTTTCATTTCCTTCACTATTGGGGGGTCTTCAGAGATCTTGCAGAAGAAGGGGTCATCTGATGGCACAATCAGGTTGGAGCCGTTATTCCCCTTCTTTATCATTACAGTAGGCTCCAGAGGACAATGGCCCGATGGCTCTGTCTCAGAAGGTTTTGCATGAAGTTTTGCTGTCTCTCTGGGTAGACCCATGGACATAGGAGTTCCCTTCGATGTCTGTCTTAGGTCTTTAAGTGTGGTGATCAACGTATCTAGCCGGCATAATATAGAATCCTGGTCCTCTATGGGCAGTGTTGTGAAAGAAGAGAGAAGGTTGGCCTCAATCTCTGCTCCCGTTTCTAAGGGTTCCCTGCTTCCCATGATTGTCCTTTCTCCTCTGTTGTCTTCTGCAACAGCATCTAGATTATCTGTTGGAATCCCTTTTCTCTGCATTTCCATAGGTGAGGGTAAATTAGAGGGAACAGGTAGATCCAGAAGAACCTGAGAATTGAGTGGTTTGACTGGTACTCTGGTTTCCAAGGTCTTTATGTTAATTTGTCCACTAGGTTTTTCCTGCATTTCCTGCTTTTTGATTTTGTAGCCTCTGAAAAGTTCTTGTCTTACAGTATTTCTAAAGTGTCTTTGAATTCTAATGCCCAGTTTATTCAGCCTATTGATTTGCGTAATCAAATAGGATGGGATTTTTCTAGAGCGGAAATGTAAAAGAAAACGTTCAAACCTTATAAAATTCCCCAATCTTTCCACCTCAACTAGGTCAATGGCTTTTGGAGTGAGTCCAGTGATTTCTGCCAAATGGCCTATTGCTCTCCATTTCTTGCTCCAATCTATAAGTCTCCCTCTCCTTGGGTATACATTCAGTACAAGGGAATTTGGATTGTATATTAATGAAAAGGGTTCCTTCTTGTTGGCCTCCTTGAATCTAATACTAAAATCTGCTTTTTTTGGCCCAGGTGAGGTCTCATTGTCCTTTAGGGAACCCTTTGGTTTTTTAGCAACGGCAGCATCTGTCAATTCCTCTAGCTTAGCTAGCGTCCTCTCCTGCAGTGTAAATATTTTCTTAAGTGTTTCTGCCACCAAATAGGTTTGCTGAGCTAAGAGTTCCATCTCCTTCCAGCTATTAGAGATCTGCTCAGTCACAGGTGGTGATTTACAAAGGGGCGTCTGTCCCTTTATTTCATCAGCTGGCTGTATTGTAGCTGACTTCTCGGCCTCTACTTCCAAGCATTCTAAGCACTCATATTTGTTTGGATGCGATGGTATAGAAAAAAAGTCTTCTAGCTTAGTTTGCTTAGGTTGAGGGGGAATGCTATCTTCCTCAAATGGGAATGCTCTTTTCTTCCCCATGTTTCCAATATCAGCCAAACAGTCTCTTATGATTGAACCTCCCTTACGTTCATTTGCAAATTGGAGTCCCTCTTAAGGTATTGATCATCAAATTTTCTCCAACAGCCAAAACAATAGGCTATTAAACTGTATATTATGAGGTTTTCTCTGGGAAGTTCCCCAACTTGCATGTATTTCTCTCTCCTGCAATTGCCGAGGCAGTATCCTTATTGTCTCTTATTATCTCTTCAAACTGGGATTTCTGCCAGCACTTCAACTTTACAGCTGTTAAATTGTTTAGAAAGTTGAAGGTTGTTGTTAGCAATTGCTAAGAAATCCTGAGAGTAGCGAAAAAAATAAAAATCCACAGAGCCGTACCTTTAGCGTCTTTATCGGGCGTCGGCCAAACCGGAAGCCGAGTGTAGCACTAGCGTGCCTGGTGTGTGTGTGGGGAAGAAGCATGGTAAGAAGATGGTCACTCACTACATTGCTGAATGATCATTGAGGGGTACCCCTTTACAGTCATCAAGAGTCCTGCGTTGCAACGGTTACTCAGGTATCTCGCACCCTGGTACATGGCTCCTTCTTGCACCAGGATGAGCAGGACCATGGCGCTTTACAGGACTGCCAGGGACTTCATGAAGGAACAGCTCTCCTTTGCTGCAGGGAGGGCTGTTCACTTCACATCAGATATCTGAACCTCCGAACAGGGGCATGATGTGTACCTCTTGCTGACTGTCCACTAATGGCAACCCAGTGAAATCATGGGTGGTGGGCGGGCAATAGTTTATAGGCAGGGACAGGTCCCCCAGGCCAGCTACTGCCAGGCTCTGCTGCACGACGAAACACTCAATGTGCTGCACACTGGGGTCAACATTGGAGCCACCATCAGTAGGCAATTAGAGGAGTGGGGAGATAGTGATGTCACCATGAGCTTCATGGTGACAGATGGTGGCACTAACATGGTGGCGGCAGTCGAGGCAGTGGGCCAGAAGCACATTCCCTGCACGGCCCACCTTCTCTGTGTTGTGGTGAGGGATGCCTTGGGCTAGGGATCAGAGGATCCCTGACATGTCACCGGCATCCGCACTTACTGGCATCTCCTCCAGAAATGCTGGTTCATTGTGGGCCAGTTCTCATGCAGCAATAAGGACACTTATTGGCTGCATGAAAAACAGACAATGATGGGCGGAGCACCACCTATTCAGTAACTTCAGAACCTGCTGGAACTCGGCCAGTGCCATGCTGGAGTGCTTGGTGGAGCAGAAGGGAGCCTGACTGCCCTGATCTCAGAGACCGGGGTCATTCGGGAAGAGAACCGACTCACCCAGGACGAGTGGGTGATCGTTTCTCAGACTGTGGAGGTTCTTGCGCCCTTCAAGAGCCACACAGACATGCTCTCATCTGACATGGCGAGTCTGGCTCTGGTTGTCCCCATGTTCCACATAGCATGTGAGGGACTGGCCTTGTTGTTGGAACCGGGCACAGGCCATGCAGACCTTGTTCCAGAGGTGCATGTGCTGGTGAGGAGGCTGAAAGAAGGCCTCAAGGAATACTTTCAGTCTGTCTTCAACAAGCAGAAGGCATATATGTTGGTGAGCATGTGTGACCTGCGCATCAAGGGCAGGATAGCTGAGTGGGTCAACGAGTTGGACCTCTGGAGAGAAGCGCTCTCCCAGCAGGTTGAACTCAGGCAGGCCAGTGGGCTCATGTTGTCGGGAGATGAGGAAGTGGGGTGTGAAAGTAGCACAGCTGTTGCTCCTCCCCAACCTCCCCAGCTAGGCTGCATCCCCCCGGCCCCCACCTTGAAGAAGGGAGAGATGGCACTCTTGGGGTGGCTCACTGGCTCCTCTGGGAGCAGTAGCATGCCCGTGAGACAGGACACAGTGGCTATGAAGGTCAGGGACTACCTTTTGGAGACCTGTGAGTCACAGTCCATCTTCCCACTGAGATGCTGGGCCGCAAAGGAGTCAGTCTGGCCGGCCCTCACGTTCATGGTCCAGGGGCTCCTTTCATGCCCTTCTATGTGCGTTCATAGCGAGTGCGTTTTTTCACATGTTGTCTACACCATCAGCCCACATCGCTCTCAGTGGAGCAGTTGGTCTTCCTCAAGGTCAACTTGCCACTGTTCAGCTTCCTGGACCTGGACTTTGAGTGTGACTGAGGTGAGCACAGTGATGTTGTGCCTGCATCCTCTCTTAATCTGTGTGCTTGGAAGTTTGGGTAGAAGAAATGGTCTTCCCAAATTTAAAAGTAGAGAGAGAGACCAGAGAGAGACATGCCCCCCAAATAATTCCAATTGGCAGACAGATGCCCCCCATGGCATTCTTTCACCCAGGCCACCCTCTCCAGAACACCTCTGTAACCTCAGTAGTTGTGTGGCACTGGGTACCATCCATACATCCCCCAAAAAACATTGAATGCTGCAAAAACAGTTTTCAATCAAGCTAGTAGAATATAAAATTCAAAAACCAGAAAAACCCACAGGACAGGAGTGCCACAGAAATTGACAATTGCCTTTGCCCGGTTTGGTGGGCATTGGGCAATACTCCCTCTGAGCTGTTCAGTCCTGTGAGTAAAAATTGTACTTTGTGAGCTACAGGCATTAAAGTTGTTGTGTGCAGGCAGGTGATTTGGTTACTGCATGAATTGGTTTGCTCTGGAACTATCCTTCCTGAGCTAAGACAAAAATGTGTGAGCCAGATGCTAAGAACCTGTGGGCTAGCACCTATAAAAAACACAAACATGAGAGCATATGCTCCTTTCCACCCAGGCATTTTATTGGATGGCAAGGTTTTTCAGACTGTCTCTGTCTAAACAGGCTCAATCTCAAACCATGTGCCACATGGCTAGGTTTGAATTTCAACATGAGTCTCAAAAGTTTTTAGCAGAACTGCTGCTGCAGTTCAAAAGGTTTGGAAGTGTATCTTTTACAGATCAGATTAAAAGAGGAAGGGAAAATTCAAAATAAAGGAAAACTCATAAATTTTCCACTGTACCCCCCCCTTGAATTCACAGAATTCTGTGGATTCACAAAACAGACTCGAGGCTGAGGAGATATTATCAGAATTGCTTCTGAGATTCAGAAAAAGTTACCCATCTATTCTTTAAAAGGTAAAAATAGAGGTACAGAATTTTCTCAATTTCACTCAACTATGGCAATAATTATAGAAAGGCTATTCCTGAGGCTACTTCTGTATTATACTTCATTTCTCTGGCATTTAAGCTTGTTTTGGAAAGTTTGGTGACACAGCTGTGCTATTTTATATCCGTTGAATTAAAGTTCTGTTAAAGTTACAGATTTTGGACCCGTTGCCAGGTCCAGATGGGAGATTCCTGGAGATCTAGGCTGGGGTCTGAAGAAGGATGGAGACTCCAGTGGGGTAAAAGCCATAGAGTCTTCCCCCTCCTCCAAACACCCATTTTCTACAGAGGAACTGGACTCTGTAGCCTGGAGATTTGCTATAACTCCAGGAGAGCTCCAGGTTTTGCCTGGAGACTGTATTATTCTGTGGGCAGTAGTCTCTTGGGGATTAGCACATTCCCTCCAAGCTTTACTTCCCAAAGATCAAAGGAGAGCTCCTGTGCCCTGAGCTCAGGGCCCGATGGAAACGCTTGCGCGTCTCCATCAAGAAAGCTAAGGGATGAGGGGTTTTATTTCTTTCTTTCTAAGTTCTTTCCACAGGAAAGTCCTGTGTGCACTCCTTCCTTGCTCAGTGTAGAGTTTGGAATGGGGAGGTTTTACTTTGCTCCAGCCATTAAGTAGCTGTACTTAATGACTGCTTTCGTTCTGTTTCTGTTTCTTGAGCTTGCTATTTAAAGTTTAGGCTGGCCTCCCCTGCAAGACTGGTGCACAGACCTCAAGGCAAGCCAATGTCTTCAGGATGCACATGCTTCTTTCTTAGAATGTTTCAAGTTCTTACTTTCACACTGAGCCTGGAAAGGCCTGCACTTGACTTTTCTGGAGCCAAGGGTATTCTAACAGCTTAGTTCCTTGGTAAGTTCAAATATTCTAAAATTTGAACAGGGGCCCTGATGAGTGCTACTATTACTCTCCAGGGAGGCTTTTTACTTCAAAAATGTCATGGCTGCTTAACTTCAGATACCCAGGTCCGAGGAAAACCTTATGTTACAATAACCAAATTGGCTGATGGCCACCAAAGGGAAAAGACCCTGATTCCTGGGGTCTCCCTACCTATACACTTTACTAAATTTTCCACCCATGGTAAACTAGCAAAGTAAAAAGGCAAAATAACAAACTAAATGAAAATAAAATGCATTTATTTCACACTCACGCACTCACACTCACACAGGATTTATAAGTTATGTGGAAAAATAATAAAAATGTACTGTTAGTGTTTAAACTAATTTGTCAGCTGAGTCTTCACTCGCTAGAGAAAATGTTATTGCCCACTTCTCCTTTGCGAGGGGCTGAGACTGTTCCACTAGAGTCCCAGACAGCTGCCCCAAAGGTTTGCCAGGAATTGAAAAAGGATCCACACAGACCACAAGAAAATAATAACAATCACCTTACACACACAAAAACTTATCTCACCCAAAAACGTATTACCTATGATAGAGGAAAAAGACAAAGCAAAAGCAGGTTTCAGAGTACCTGACCGTGCCCTGTGAGCCAAGACCGACTTGGCTAACACAGGATCACAGCTTGGTGTGATATTCAGCCGTTAACCATGCAGCAAGGAAAAATCTCGACACACTGACACAGAAACAGTTTTTCTTGAGTGCTTACTAACTAAGCTAACTCCTTCCAGACCGACAGGTGTACCGGCCGCCTGTCCCTGGGTCTCTACTGCGCGCTAATCTCAATTCCACCAGCTCTCTCTAGCTCTTCTGGGCCTCCACACCTGGCTCCCCGGGAATTCCGTGAACAAAGTATAGATAAAATAGATTAATACTCACCACCTCCATTGATAAGGTCTGATCCAATGGGCCATAACAAGCTCCCCGTACTCACAAGTCCAATGCTGGGTCTCCTTGTGCGGCATGGACACATGACCATCTGGGTCATGGCACCAAATTTGTCGTAAAAATGCACCTGTAGCACTTGTCAGTCTAACCCTGTGTAAAGTGTTACCTGCACCTCTAGGTTCGTAATGGTCTGGTGAGTGCCCCTTACCAAGGCGGGTAGAATGTTAAAAGAAAGTTAGCTGGAATGCAATACAAGGTTATTTAAACAATAAAACTGTTTATTAGCTAAATGTTTGCCCACTGCATCCTGGAATAAGGTTTGGACTGCCACATGTCATACACCCCCATGTTCAGTGAGCTCTCCCCTTTGAGGAGACATATGCTGTGTCCTGGTCCAAAGTGTGGTTCTTGTGCCAGCTGCTCCAAAGTGAGGTGCCCCCATTGAAGTAACACAGGCAGACACTGGGGCCTGGCTGCACCCCAAAGCAATCTTTGGACCACCCCAACTGAAACATCCCCACACTTTGGAGACTGTCCCCTGCAAGGTGACATACAGTGATGCCCGGTCCAAACACTGGTTCTGGCGCCATGACCTTCTATTTGGAGTCCCTCCCAGAGGCCTGTATTTCTTTTTCTCTTTTTTAAAGTACCCATAGGTACACTTTTATTAATTTTTCTTTTATAATCTACAACAAACAAATCTACACACTACAAACAGACACTCTACTACACATAATGTATATACCAAGAGTGCAGTTACATTATATGCTTATATGCAATTACTTAATTAATAAAAATGCTATATCAAACAATTTCCATTCTTCTGTTTTCTGTGTTCTTAAGTCCATTGCGCTATCATAGCCTAATCTTCTAGTACATTTGCATTATAGCAATCATAAAACTTTTTCCATGTTTTTTTAAATGTCCACTCTTTGCTTAATCTCATTTCTAAAGTCAGTTTATCATTTTCTGCTCTTTCAAAAAGTTTATTCACAAACTCCTGTTTCATTGGTATCACCATAGTTTTCCAATATTTGGCATATAAGATTCTTGCAGCTGTCGTCATATAAACAGTCAAATACCTATTCTCTTTTTCATAATCATTTGGAAATATATTCAACAGCAAGACCTCTGGAGTAAATGGAATCTTTGCTCTTAGTATCTTCTCCATCAAAATATGGACCCATTTCCAAAACTTTTTAGCAACATCACATAGCCACCACATATGATAAAATGTGCCCCTTTTACTCTTACATTTCCAGCATTTATCAGAACAGTTAATATTTTGCTTAGCCAGTGTAATATACTACCTATAAAACATCTTGTACATATTCTCTTTATATGTTATAGCATTAGTCATTTTAATATTTTTCTCCCAAATCTGCCCCCAATATTTTATTTTTAAATGTTTCCAAATTCTTTAGATTCATGAACAATTTAATGCAAATGTTGGTTCCTGTGTACATGATGGAGGAAAGATATCTCTTGAGACAAAGGCCTTGCAAAATCATGTTCACTGTGCTGCTAGCTGTTTGGAAAGTTACAGTAATAGAGAAAAACACTATGATTTCTTTATAAAATTAACTGTATAAAATGGGTTTTAAATTTTCTGAACCAACTATTTTATCTTTCTCACAACAGCCTTCATCTCCAGGACCCAAATAGTGAGGGTGAAACTGGAGGGCTGGTAAAAACCATCTGGGTTTCATCTGTTGGAAGGGAGCTGGAAGGTGCTGGTGGTTCTGCATCAGCTGTCAGCTATGAACTCTGAAAAGCCTGCAGTTCATCTTCTTGCTTGCTTCTGCTGATTCAGAGCGGGACTCATCTTTTCCCGAGGAGTCTTTTCCTTTTGACGAATCCTCTGCTCCTGAGGAGTTCTTCTCTCCAGAATGACCCATGACACTAATGATCTAACCACCCACTACCAAAAGCCCACCTTCTCCCAATCCCACGGGGGTATCCTCAGTATGAGAGATTATTGGTCAATTGCCCAAGGAAGGGTTCCATTTTAATGGATCATATCCTTCCTTCTCAGACTGACATCTTCCAGCTTTGAGACTCTCACTCTCCACAACAGCAGAAGAGCTATCAGCACAGAAGTGGAACTGTTCTGGTAAGTCCCTAAAGGTTCCTTCCTCAAACCATTCTTTCTGTCTCAGCTTCTCCAGGTTCGCAGTCCTAGCCTCTAGGGAATGAACCTGCTCCCTGAGAGCTAAGAGCTCCATGCAGCAAACACACATCCATGATTTCTACCCAGTGGGTATATAATCATACTTGTGGTACACCCTGCAACACACTGGATAGTCTCAAACCCACCCTCCTTGCTGATGTGAAGGTTGTATGTCTCTTCTCAGGAAGCTCAAACTAAAGGGGTTTCTCCTGCTCTCCCTTGACCTCCCACGCTGAACTCCCAAGCTCAGCTTCCCTGTTTGAAGCACTATGAGCAAGCCCCAGAGGCATCCTGTGTCACTTTGATAGGCTCAACCCTCTAATGAGAGCTGTGGCTCCACCCCCAGGATTCAGACAATAGCAGGCAGCTGACTCACCCCACTCAAGCAGAATTATTCATTAAGCCAGGGGTGTCAAACTCATTTGTTATGAGGGCCAGATCTGACATAAATGAGACCTTGTTGGGCTTGACCATGTGTGTCATAAAATGAAATGCCAGATAGCAGAGATATAAACTTTATAAAGGATGCAGACAAACATAAATAAAGATTTTTTAAAAACTTTAAATAAAACATACTTAAAACACTAGCACTTTTGCAATATTTTGTCTATTTAACAGTCTCTGATAACTGACAACTCTTGCTTTGAATTATTTCATCAAAATGGCTGTGCTGTAGCAATCTTGAGTATGCTGTTCAGGTAAGCTGCAAACCTACTTTTTGATTTATTGACATTCATTACAAAAATCTCATGCTCAGTGTTCCTAGTCTAGGACCCAGGGGAAAACATGAAATGGCTGGGCATTGCAAGTTTTTGTACATAAGTTGCTTCATATGCTGGTCAAGAACATGAGAAGGCATCCTGACACATCCTGAGGGCCATATGTTTGTCTACATAACTATAGTGTTCCCAGAGAAATAATGACAACTTCTTACAAAGGAAATGTGCTGGGTGAATTTGGTCTGGACAGCCTAATCCACCTCACTGGCTTGTTGTTATTCCTCCTCTAAAATATTTCACATTGCTTTCTTACTGAAAAAGACTGGATCATGATGGCATGAATACAGTGAAAAGGGGGAGGGAACACAATTGTGCCCAGGAGAGCCCTGGTATAAAGAGCCCATCAAAATACACACACACTGTAGCAAGACACACAAAAGCTCATACCTTGAATAAAACTTGGTATTTCTCCTGTGCAATTGAAGCAGCCCTGAAAAGCAAGCTCTCCCTCATTCCCTCCCTCCTTCTCTTCAGGGAGGAGCCTCAACCAAGGGAAGGAAAGAAAGGCTTCCCTTTGTCTCCTGCAGCATGGCCGGAAGCCAGTTCTGGCTGTTCCCTCCATCCCACTGGGAGGAGGAGGGGGAGGAGCCTTGTGGGCTGGATTGAGGCTGTCTGAGGGCCTGATCCAGCCCATGGGTTGCATGTTTGACACCCCTGCATTAAGTTATTACCAAGGCTCACAAGGTCCTTTCAAGAGGTTCCAGGAAGAAGGAATGACCCCAATTCTGAGATAAGTGGGCTGAGCTCCGGTGAACATTCTTGTGTAAAATTAATGTATCTGTTAATTTCTGATCAAAATGGCATAGTTGTAGGAGGCAAAAACATAACTAATTATGTATGACTAAGTATGATATAATAATATATATAATGTGTGACATAGTAATATACAAAGGTAATCACTGAGTCACAGGGCTATAGAATATGAAATACCATCATCATCATCATTTTATTACGGTCAGAGACCCATTAAACAGCATACAGAATCAAAAGAAAAAAGCATTACAGAGAAGAGACATCATAAGGAACATTGAAAAGGTGCTTACGCTTTGTAAATGCAATAAAGAGAAATTTAGCAACATTCCTTGATATTACAGTGGATTTGTTCTCCAATAGATGTTTCAGCAAAAGTTCCTGAGAGTGGATTACTAATTGTCCTTGGTGCCTGAATGACCTTATTATAGGTGTAATTAAGAGGGCTCTTTCTTCTGCATAATAGGAGCAATGGAATAATATATGAGAAAGGGTCTCAATTGACTCGGAGGGGCATGAGCAAAATCTCAAATGCCTAGGAATGCGTTGAAATCTTCCGGCAAGAACTGCCGATGGAAAAGTATCAAATCTAGCTCTGGAAAAAGCCCATCTATGATTTGAGTTGGGGATATTAGCTAGATATAAAGGAACAGTCATATAAATTTTGGGTTTCAAAGATTTGTAAAGAGGCGAGAGTACAGCATGGGACGTTTGTAGCTCAATATCTCTGAGACGTTGGTAAACGATAGTTTTTGCCCTAGCCACTTTCCAGAAGTTGGTTCGGGTCCAATCCTAATGTTCTCAATTTGTGAATGGCTCTAGTGGACCACTGAGGGTAAGGAGATGCGGCCAATAAAAGAGGCAATAACCCAACGGGAAAAAGGTGGGCTTTAAGCCAAAAGCAGAGAGAATGCAACCAGATATTCAATTCGACTGTACTGAGACCAGCTTCTTGTCTCAACATGACATTAGAGGTACATCTTGGCGTATTAAATAAAGATCTCAGAAATTTTGATTTGACCAGTTCTAGCGCCTGAAGGTTTGTAAATCACAAAAATTGTGTCCCATATCTCATTTGGGCTAAAACTTTAGCAGAGAATAGTTTCAAGGCAGCTGGAATAAAGCGTGCACCATCCTTCCTAAAGAATCTTAGTATAGCAGAAGCAGTTCTTTCCGCAGAAACAGCCACTGATTTGATGTGAGCTGAAGGGTTACCATTGTATGCAAATGTAACCCCCAAATAGGTCTAAAGCGAGCACTAGCATCCTTTTCCAGCCACTGCCAGGAAAATCTGTTATCAATTAACTTCTCTAAAACTAAAATAATGTGCTTTAATCAGAGGCAAAAAAAATACATCTGGAAAATAAATGGGAATATGAAATACAGCAAATACTGATGATTAGATGCTCACATTTTATTCTACATTTTGTTTATTACTCTGATCAGGTAAGTCGCTTTCTACACTCTTGTAACTCAGAAATTGTTTTGGTTTATCACTGTGGTGGCTATGCATATAATTATAGGGTAAGGCTAAAATCTGTTCCCACAAAATTTAATTCCCTTTTTAATTCTCATAAATTTTAATTCAGGGTCACTAAATTCTTAGTCAATTTATTTTGGAAAAACTGCTCTTTGCTGCAACTTTTTCTGCTTTAAAATTTTTGACCACAGATGGCACAAATAAGGACAAAGAGATGAATAGAGATGGTTTGCCATTGCCTGCCTCTGTGTAACAACCCTGGATCTCTTTGGTGGTCTTCAATCCAAGTACTAACCAGGACCAATCTTACTTAGCTTCCAAGATCTGATAAGACTGGACTAGCCTGGGCTATCCCAAGCACAGTAAACAAACAAACAAACAAAAGCCCTTTTGATTAAGGAGATGAAAGTGGGAAAATATATCGGATGAGATGTAACTAGGGCTTTTTTTCTGGGGGAACGTGCTGGAATGGCATTCTGGAACATCTTCAACAAAATTATTTTGAAAATGTTTAAAAGTTCGTCAGTTTTCCGTATACAAATTGAAAACTTCATTTCTCTCTTGAGAATTCTGGCACCCCCCCCCCCCCCCAAAGCCCTGGGTGTAACTATTGTACAATCCAATTTGTCAAAGATACAAACTGTGATTTACAGTGAAGGAAAGTTTTCATTAAAGCTTTTATTTTCCAACCATGGCAAAATTAAATGGGATTATAAAAATTGTTTACAGAAGGAAAATGGGAACTACTACTGTTCCACAAATGCAAGACTCCCTTACACAAGCAATGACTTTGGGTTTAATTTCATTTTTCTCATGCAGAAGCTATCTTCCACATGCTGAAGGGCCTTTTTGGTCCACCCCAATGTGACTTCCAAGATTCCTCAATATTTTCAGTGCAATTGTACAAATCAGAAGAATGTTTTATATTCCTGGAACTTCCGGTTTTGGCGGTGCGAGTGGCGGTCGCACTCTCGGGATGCTCCCAGAGTCGACTCGCCCACGTGCGGTTGGGGGGGGATCCGCACAAACGGAGACCCTAAGGAGCCTTAGTTAAAGGCTCTGAACTGGGGTGCGCCGGGGTAGTGCCTCTTTACTGGCCCGATTAGTTGGAAATTGAGGCTCACCCCATGCCCCAAAGGCCCCGCCGCGGCAGTGCCCCATACGGGGACTAGTAATGCCACCGGACTTCACAGAGCGATGAAGCAACCGAGTTTTTGAAAGTGAAAGTGAATGGCTGCAAACTGTGAGTTGTCAATCAAAAGCGCGGAAAGATATAAGCGCATCTCCCCCCCATCGAACAAGTGCTAAAGAAAAGGGAGGAGGGTGGAACGCCCCCCCGATAAGACTGGGATTGTAAGCAGACTAAGGGGGGAGTGAAATTTAAAGAAGCAAAGTTACCTTTTGGGGATTTTCTTAAAGTGAAGAAAAGGGATTTTTTTCCCAAGCAGTGTGGCACGGACTTTAAAAAAGTAAACAAACAGCCAAGATGTCGGGGGCTAAAAAAGACAAGAAGAAAGAAGAGCAAGCGAAGAAGCTAATAGTCACTTCTGGTCCTAGTTCCCGCCTCTCCGGTATGGCTGTCAATCATCAAGAAAGTGAGATGCTTCACCCTCTGCTGGATCAGATGCAGAAAATCAGCCAAACTTTAGTAAGCATGGAAAGTGTTCTCAGCAGTCAACAGACACAGTTAACAGATACAGCCAAGAAAATGGAGGAGATTGCAAAGAAATGTCTGGTTTCAACAGAAGATACGCAGAAAATCAAGAAGAAGGTCAGTAAAATGGAAAGGAAGCAAGAAATGTAAGAAAATAAGTTATTGATGTTACAAATGGAAAAATCAAATTTGACTTTACGATTTCAAGGAATTCAAGAAGCGGAAAAGAAGATCTCAGAAGTATATTAATGGAAGCGTCGGCACCACTGATGGGCAGTGAAGCGGATAAACTAAGCGAAGAAATGGATCTGGTATACAGATCCTATTCTAACTTTACAAAGAAAAATAATCTGCCAGCTGAAGTGGTTGTCAAATTTACCAAACAGCGTGAAAGAGATCAGATCCTCAAAGCGACCTCAGCAACACCCTTGAAAATTGGAGAGCAAACTATAAGGATTTTAAAAGATGTACCATTTGAAATTCGACAGAAGCGGAAGGCATATAAAGGATCGACCACATTCTTGCAAAACCATCAAATTAACTACAGGTGGTTGTTTACAGAAGGACTGGTCTTTAAGTTTAAAGACAAGAGAGAGAAGATTGACTCCATTTTCAAAGCACAAGCGTTTTTTAAAGAGACACGCCAGCTCAGAGGAGGAAACAGAACTTGCTAAGTGGAAAATCTTCAGCAGCGACGAAGACAGCAATCCGGAAGGAGGAGACGAAGAACCAGAGGAGAAAGGAGCGGTAGGAGGTGTCTCCTCTATAATTTAAGAGAGAAGAAAGGCAGACGCCCCAACGTCTGATGAACTTATGAGAGTGCTGCAAGGACAATATTAATATTAACCCAAAAGGACTTTACTAACCTAACTAATTTTTATCTTTGACAGGTAATGAAGCAAGAAGATCGACCATTCATGGTGGAAGTTATGGACTGTACTAACATTGATAAAAGATTAATATACTAATTTACTCATCATTCGCCCTTTTCTTAATCCCTCTATATACCCTCCCTTTTTTTCTGTAAAATTTAAAGCAATAAAATTCTCTCCTTTTTAGGAGAGTTTAATAAAAAAAGAAAAAAGAAGAAGAATGTTTTATATTCCTCAAAAGGGCACTAAACTGTAGGTCAGAAATTCTGTACAAAGGGTCTCACATGCCCTCTCTCAGTGTCCTGGTTGAGCAAACAATCAATGCTGTATTAATTGCCAGTGTTTTATCTTCGATTTTAAACAGTTCCTAAGCATACAAAAGCATTAAGGACAGTCTATATAATTATATCCTAGCACAACTCCTCTGAAGTGAGCATGCTATTAGGCTAATGTGCCAAACTGGTATATTTAGTATTGCTCCTGCTGCCTGCTGTGATTATTCAAAAGTCTACCAAATTATTTCAGTTGGAGGAGCTTTTAAATACATTGATATTGTTTAGGTTATATGTGACTTGTGTGTGAACAAATGCTGTCCATTAAAAGTCTAGGAGTTGATGGTATTTCCATATAAATCTGGTTCATATTGTCATCACTGTCAGAATAATTGTGCATAAAATAGTTTGCATGTTGAAGGAACCTCATCTTCATTTGGAATATTCGACAATGTTTGGTTCATAGAATTAGAAACTCAGGAAGGATAGAAGGTTGTAAAATAGGCAAAGAAGAGATGAAGATCAATCTGTTTGCAGACGATATAATAATAATGATGTCCAACCCAAAGGAAGGAATTAAAGAGACAAAGGTGATACTAGAGGATTTTGAAGCAACGTCAGGACTAAAAATTAACATGATGAAATCAGAAGTACAATACCACAATGTGAATCGAGAGGAAAGGAAAGAAATTAACATACTAACTAAAATAGGATTGGGGGTCAAGAGATTTAGATATTTAGGAGTAGAAATATATCAGAATATCAATAAGATTGTATAGAAAAACTTTAATAATGTTTGGAAAAAAATAACAGGAGATAGGAAAAGGTGGAAAAGAGAGTCCCTAAATATAACATCCAAAATTAGAAGTGTAAAAATGTTCTGGATACCTAAATTAACATATTTATTTTAAGTATTACCATTAGAGGTTACCAAACAAAAACTGGAGAAATGGAATGTAACAATAAGGGAATGGATATTTGGTAGTACAAAGACCAGAAGCTCAAGAAAAATAATCTATAGTCATAGTTCAGAACTAGGGTGGGGTGTACCAGACATAGTAAGCTATTATGAAGCGTTTCAGCTGAAAACACTTTTAGAAATAGAGGAAGATGAGAATCAGAAATGGGTCAAATTTGAAAATGAGGCAAACAAAGGAATAGGGAAATATGGGATATTTACAAATAAAGGGGAAAGAGAAGATAAATTAGAGATGGGGCCTAGGAGAAATACATTAAGAATTTGGAAGAAATGGCAACCAAAGTGGTTAAAAGGCATAACTAGATGGGCACCATTAGAAACTTTAGAAAAAGATAGTACAGATCATAGATGGTGGGAACTGCTTAGAGAAAAAGGATTGAGAAGAATAAAAGATATGTGTAATGGAGGAACTCTGAAATCACTCCAAGCATTAGAGGGGGAGATAGGAGTAAGATATTGGTTGAAAACAGCTGGTTTATACAAGAAAGTCAAGAAGTTAATGGAGGACGGGAATATAATTACCGAGGAACCAATAAAAGAGATATACAAAAGAATGAAACAAAATAAGAGAGGGATGGTAGGGGCAATATATAAGAAAATGACTTCAGATAAGAAACAAACAATTACACAGTTACAAAGAAAATGGGAGACAGAAACACAAATAACAGAGCAAAAAGCCATAAAAGTTATGAATGGAATTAAAAAAATTAAATTATATAAGTTTAAAGAACTTGAATTAAAAATTTTTACCAAATGGTATAGAACCCCAGCAACATTGGCAAATATGTTTCCAGGACTAAGCCCTAATTGTTGGCACTGTAAAAATGTAAAAGGGTGGTATTCACATATGTGGTGGGAATGCCCAGTAGTTAAAATTTTTTGGAGAAATATAGTAGGGAAAATGAATAGATTATTTGCAGTAAACATAAACATAGATTTCGAATTAATGCTGATAAGTACAATAGGAGTGGAGACAATAGAGAGGAAGCACCAAGAATTACTGAAAGAAATAGTTCTAGCAGGTAAAGCGGTTATAGAGGCAGGTTGGAAAGATGTAAGTAAATGGACAGAGAGAAACTGGCTTAACTATGTGTTTGAAATTATTCAGGCAGAGATAATCTCCGTAATCAACCAAGACGTCGTGAGAAGAAAGAACAGCGACAATTCAAGAGAAATGGACCATATACTGGAGATGGATGGAAGAAGAACAAAGGAACGACGTTCAGTCGAAGCTTCAAACACTATGCCCCTGGCTGAGAGAAAAGGACTAAAAACAACAGACTGGTGGGAGGGGGGGAGGACGGGGGGAAACTGTTAAAGTATAATGGAATATGAAAATGTATATCAGGAAGAAAATAATAATAACAATAAAAATATCTATACAAAAAAAAGACAATGTTTGATTAAAATACACTGTACATGTAAATAGTTTTTTCACCACTGACTTCACAAGGTATAACTTGCCAAAAATATCAGGATGTCGTAAATTGGTACAGGAGAAACTAAGACTAATGACAAAATCATAAACACACAAAAAAAACGGTGGCCAAAAGAACTGAAATAACCAAGCTCCTAGTGTGATCAGAATGAGTAGCAGTGGCATAGCCAGAACAGTTTGGTTAGTGGGATGTGGGGAAACCAGGGTGGGGGGGGGCACCCTGGCCATGCCTGCTGTGACCTCCAGTTGTCCTCTAGTTCTCTCAATTGGAGAGACTCAATTCCAGGCTGCTTTTCTGTGTAAGCTGGGGGGGGCATAGCCTCCAAATGCCCCCGTGGCTGCAGGCCTGGTACAAACGCTGATACAAATAAGGTTGCACAGTTCAGGTTGGGCTGATACCACAAGCTTCAGAAGTTTCACGTTTTTGCCACAAAACTGATCCATTAGGTTCTTGATTTGGAGGCTCCTGAGCTAGAACCCACTGAGATGATACTTTCTGATCCATGTACCTGTGAAGATGCATGAATGATTTCATGATCCCAAGTGACAAAGTGCCTCCAACAGGATATAATCATATAATCATAGAGTTGGAAGGAACCTCCAGGGTCATCTAGTCCAACCCCCTGCACAAGGCAGGAAATTCACAAATACTACCCCCCCACACACACCCAGTAATCCCTGCTCTATGCCCAGACGATGGCAAAAAACCCTACAGGATCCCTGGCCAAACTGGCCTGGAGAAAAATTGCTGCCTGACCTCAAAGTTGTGATCAGCATTTCCTTGAGTGTGTAAGAAAGGGCCATGAGAACTGATGCAAGCCTTCCTGCCCTTCTTCTCATGATTTGCCTACATTTTTTCATCCCACCCTATAAAGGGTGCAAGGACTTTGGGGGACCATTCAAGATTTTCTCTCCCACCTTTGCCTTCATGATGATCTTGTGAGGTAGGTTAGGCTCAGGAAGTGTGACTGGCTTCAGGTCACTAGTGAATTTCATATTTGAATGGGGCTTGAATTCAGGCCTTTTACCCTACCCCTTCTTTACTCAGTAATGGGATAGAGCTGGATTACAACTAAAATAATCAACTGTATAATGCTGAGCTTTATAAATAATTGTATTGGAATAAGAATTAACTGGTGTCATGTAAGCAACATTTTTTCCACAGAGTTTCAAAATCTGTTTAATGATGTGCTGTTTTGAGCAAATAGTCTGCCTTTGCTGTAGATGAGAAGGATCGTCAGTGCAGCCATACAATCTGTTCCCTCTGGCCTGCTTTCAGCTGATCTGTGGTATATTCAATCAGATCCAACTTGGTGCACTGTCAACATGGCAATACCTGCTTAATGGAAAGTATTGGCAGAAAATTGCTCCAGGGCACTAAAGTTCAGAGGTGCTAAAAAGGGATAAATAGTATAGGCTACCCAAAATTTAATGACCTGCTCAGTGGGAAAAATAAAGCAACTTCTACCTGACTTCAGCCAGACTATCCACAGGTAACAGCTGTGAATTAATGCTGTTTAGCATCAGCTTCCAACTGCACTGGCATTTCACTTTCCCCTATAATCACACATTTCCTTTTGGCTAATAGTGACTCTAATGCACCTTCATGGGACATTTTGTAATAGTAAATACTTACTACTTATGCTCCCTTCCGAACTGCAATCAAACTTCCAGCATCAATATATGCACACTATTCAGAATGCTCAGTTAACCAATAAATGTCTGTTTCTGACAGGGTGCTGCCAATTAAGTGGGCTCTGCTGTAACTGACTGTCCAAGTAGCTCCATATTGTTTGGCTACTTGGCCTCAAACTGTGACTTTCTTTAGCTTATTCATGTTCATTTTTCTGGCTCATTACAGAGTAAATGACTTCTCATAAAAGCCATTTTATTCACATCCAGTAACCTTGGGATTTGGACAGTGTTTATTTTTGTTCACTTGTTTTCACTGTCATACAGTGTCTTTGTCATCCAAAGTGGCTACTTCCCTTTCTCTTTAGTCTTCTCTGTAGTAAGTGTTCCTGTTAATCAGGCTGGATACTATTAATCAGACGGTCAACAGATTGCAAGGCCTACAAGCTGACCTATCAGAAATGTTTGTACAATGAGCTTGTGCAAACCAAAATGTGATAGTCATGTATCATTCTTTAGCTCTCCCTTTGAGCCTCCCAGTGCCTGATCTTCAAGACCATCAACTGAACTGTCATAGTCCCATATTCCATTGTGATCTTTAATTTAGATCTTATCTAAAAGAAAATATCTAATAAAATGGTTACTAAAAATAAAGACTGAATTGTCCTAAGGACTGTCCAATAACCTAATACCTCAGGGAGAGATTAAGATTATCCATGGTCGACTTCCGGTTTTGGTGTTTGTCATGGCAGTCGCTTTCTCCCGGACCTCCGGGAGATGATCACCAGAACCTGTGGCAAGGAGGGGGTGCAATCATCCGCATCCACCACAGAGTCCTTGAGATGGGCTCCAAGCCATGGGGCACTAGAAGGCTTCCCCTCCAGCGACCCTACCAGTGAGGGGGGGGCATTCATGCCCTGATGGTCCTGCTATGGAGTTTCCTGATGGAACTAGAAGTGCACACCAGATCAAGCGCCAGGTGATCAAGCGATTTGGTACTTAAAGCAAACTGAAAACTGTTGTGTTGCCATTGAATTTTGAGTTAAATTAAAGTGAGAAAATCGGAAAAATGTCAAAAGTAAGCAGGAAGCAAGGGGGGAGGGGACTCTCCTCAAAGAAGATAAACATAAGCAAACTTTACTGTTTAAGCAGGGGGGCAGGCTTGTGAAGTGAAAAAGACAGAAATAAAGGACTTTTAAGAACTTACCAAGCGCATTGGAGAACTTTAGAGACGGTGATAACTTTTGTTGAAAAGTAAACAATTCCTCAAAAATGGTGCCTCCAACAAGGAAAGAGGAGAAAGAAATATAGCGAAAGCTAAGGCTGCCAGAAGCGCTAGTCCAGCGAGTGTTGTGCCCAGACAGGACACAACTTCAGACCTGCAAAGGATATTAAATGAAGCATTGCACCCTCTGCTGGAACAGGTGATGGCAATAAATCGAAAACTAGAAACACAGCAAGTCCAAATTAACGAGACTGTCAAAAAGATAGATCGAACTGAGCAGGAATTTAAAGAAGTTGATACCAATGCCAAAAGCTACAAAAACAAATGCAGGCAATGGAGAAGTGTCAAATACACGAGTCTCAACTACTATAGTTGCAAATGGAAAGGGAAAGCTATGCCCTAAGATTCCAAGGGATCCTTGAGGATAAAGGAGAGAATCTCATACAGATAATGAGCGAAGCCCTGGGGCAAATGGCAGATATAAAAGCGGAGACTTTGCAAAGTGATATTGATACAGTCTTTAGATCATATACAGAATTTATAAGGAAAAATAATCTGCCGGGAGAAGTGATGGTGAGATTCTCCAGAAGAAGTGTGAGAGATCAAATTCTCAAAGCAGCAAATGGAGCTACCCTGAAAATTAAGGGCAAAGAGATAAAGGTCTTAAAAGATATTCCATTTGAAATAAGGAGGAAAAGACATAAATATAAAAACTTGGTCTTATTTCTACAAAAGAAACAAATTGCCTACAGATGGACATCGCCTGAAGGAGTCATCTTTAAATTTGTGAGCGGAAAGGAGAAAATTGACACTATGGAAAAGGCAAGAGAATTCTTGCATCTTCATAGCTGTCAGGCAGATGTGGAAGAAGAAGAAGAAGAAAAAGACAGTCCGAAGGAGGGTGGCAATGATGCAATGGAGTCATCTTCTGGCGAAGAATCAGCTTCAAATTTGGGGGCTGTGGCCCCAAAAACAGGATATAAATTGAGGAAGACAAAAAATGAGTTATCATAATTCTGAAGTTCTAAAAAATGTTTAAGCTATGCTATTTTAGGCTCTTTATAAAGTCATAGTAGACGATGATTTTATCTAGACTTGAAGTATATAGATAATGACCATGTTCAATGGTTTTGCATGAGAACTTATTTATATAAACATGTAATCTTTTTAAAGCTGTTTGTATGACACCCACTCTTGGGTTTTTAGAGGTTTCTTTCCTTTATCCCATAGTTTGTAGATCCTTCCCTTTTTTTTCATGTAGTGTTTAGTTATAGAAAATGCAATTAAAAAATCCACTTCGGAGGGCCAAAAAAAAAAAAAAAGACTATCCATGGCCTACCCAGTTTAACAAAGAACAGAAAGCTTCAGAGACTATGCATATGTTTTATAGGCCAACCAAAGACAACCAACTCATTTGGTATATTTTGTATTATTCTTCATTAAACCACTTTCAATAGCCAGCTCCACTGACTGAAACTTTAAAGCATATACAAAGGCAAATGTTTCATGTTAATTCATATTGTGTGAAAAATATGTGCCTTTTTGTGATGAATTCAACAGCAAAACTGGAGGAGGGGAAATTTGTCTGGGACTTTATAGGCAATAGGGAAATAAGGTTTCAGACAGCGAATCAACAGGAGAAGCAGACAGATGTTTAAGATTCCAGTTTGATTAATATACCTTTTAAAACTAGAACAAAACATAAAGGCCCAGAAAGTGATATATGCAGGCTGTTATTTAGTACACCCTATTTCAATGTTTCCCAGGAAGCATCAGCAGCCTATTAATGCACTGCTGACAACCAATCCCATAAAACAGCTCGTAAGAATCACCCATCATCAAATGTCTTTTATTGTTGCCATTTTATTGTTCTCTGGGGAAGACTTTAGAATTAAGACCATACGAGACTTTGTGTGAACAAAAGCGCTTTAGTGTAATCTATACTGAAATGAAAGTTGGCCAGAGCAGCTTCAGAACAGTTATGAAGGAGTGTGCATGCCCTTTTAAAAATAAAATCAGTTGCTGAGACAATGACTTCAACTGTATCCAGTTGACATGCTGAGAATTGTATTATGAAGGAATCAAGGTGGTGGCTCAAGATATGGTTATATAATTCTACAGATTTTACTCTCTTCTAGAATCAGTATTGTCTGGATGTCCAATACTTTCTGTTCTTACCTCAACAAGCTATGAAATAGTTTTCAAAACTTGATCCCACCAATTACCTATGTTTTCCTCAGTGAAAGACAAGGCAATGTAATTTAAATACATTGAAAAGCAATAAAAATGAAAAGCTATCATTGTACTTGCTTATTTCAATATGTTTGGATGTGAATAATCCGGATCAAGCAGCCCCCAGCCCTTGCGGCCGTGGGGCTGGGGAGATGCCTTTGCCTCCTAGCTAGGAGAGGTGGGCTGTTTGTTTGGTGGCAGAAACACCACATACAGGTGCTCAGAGAGGGCAGGGCCAAAAGGCATATAGTTTAGCCCCCGCCCTCCCTGGCCACAGTTCCGTGTGGATTTCGGCCAGTGAGGAGCTCTGCAGTATGCCTCTTTATTTAGGGCCTACCTGCTCTCTGGGGGTGCATGGGGAAGCTCCTTGGTGGGCTGGTGGACGGAGGCCTGCCAGGGCAGTCGGCTCGGTGGAGTGTGGAGGCGGTGGATGGCTCACAAGTCTGGCTGAGGACGGCTCGTGGAGCCCAGCAGCAGGCAACCCATGGGCCCAGTGACAGAATGCGGCTTGCTGAGCCAGCTACAGTGCAAGGCTCGTGGAGCCTAGCGATGGCCAGTGGCTTGTGGCCCAGTGGCAGCATGTGGTCTGTGGGCCGGGCCCCTTGCTGAGGGCCTGCTGATCCCGGTGGTGGTGGTAGGGCTGCCAAGTGGGGGCGGGGAAACCCCCGCTTTGGAGGCCCAATTTCCGCCGTGGCGGAATCGGGCCCCGGGGGGAACTCCGCCCTCGAAGCTGCATCACCAGAGGTGATGCAGCCACATCGCTCACGTTGGGGGCGTGGCCCAGATCATCAGGGGGAAAACCATATGGTTTCCCCCCCAACGATCTGGGCCACGCCCTCAACGTGAGCGACGTGCTGGTGGCGTGTGCGCGCTTTGCATGCGCGTGCATCCGACGCGATCTCCCGGAGCCCAGCAAGGCTCCCCCGCTCCAAAGGGTGAGTACACTTGGCAACCCTAGGTGGTGGTGATTCGGAGGGCCTGCCAGCAGCCTGTGACTCCTGGCCCTTGAGATGGCAGACAGCACTCTGTGCAGGGCGGGTGTTGGCGGAGAGGCCTGTGGGCACACTCAAACAGCCTACATAGTTGGGCTGTGTGAAGTGGGTGTGTGAGAGAGATCTGGTAGCTGCTACCCTAGGACATGGCCTGGGCTAACACCAAGCAGCCAGTGGGAGGTGTGTCCCTGTCACTCCCCCCGTCTCCACCCCTGTTTTTCATCTATGTAGCAGGTGTCTGGCTGGGCAAGTAGCAGCCCTGTGAGGTTTGCACTAGGCTGAGAGGGGTGGCCATTTTTTGTTTCTGGTGGTTGCCATTTTGCGTTACTGCTCTGGTCTGCCATTTTGGGAAGGAAGTCAGGCGGCTCTCTGATATTAGCTGGGGGGTGTCTGAGGACATATTGTGGGCCAGTGGCCATGTGAGTACCATGGCTCCCAAGAAAGGCTCTGGCCATTCTAAGGGCAAACAGCCAGCCCCCAAGCCACCCCCCAAGAGGCCTGATCCTGCTTTGTCATCAACAGATGAGGAGGATCATGAGGTCCAGCAAGCTATTTTAGATAGGTTAAAAGCTTTGGAGCAGGCCACAGGAGTATTCCCACCTTGTGCGAGGCCTGGAGGAATAGCAAGTGGGCATAAAGAAACTGGCTCCTCCGCCAATAAGAGGTTCCAAGCGGAAGTGTTAACCTGTTTGTCTCTTCTTGAAGGGTGGAACACCATGACGGCTGGAAGCAGGGAACTGACCTCAGCAGCCAAGGTCTCCTTGGTGATGGCATCAGACAAGCAACAACCACCAGATGCCCAGGCTGGCCCATCCTCAGCTGTGGGTAAATCTAGTACACCTCACACAGGTGGCAGCTGGCCCTGGGGGCAGCTGACGGTTGGGGGCTTGGTGTCTACCCCCCCGGCCACCCCTACATGTGGCCATGTTTGTGGGCAGACATGTAGTACTTTTCTTACACCATCCACCCCTCAGGCGGGTGGTCCTGCTGCACCTGTGCATCCATGCTGCACGCCTGCCACCCCATGGTGTGTGGGGGGGGTGTCCATTGCCTGGTGGTGTTTCCTATGCAGCAGCACCTGCCTCAGCTCTCCCCTTTGGGGATCTGGCACTCCCGCTGGGCAACCACCTCTTGCCAGCCACTAGAGACAAAATTTGCAGGGGTGAATACATGGACATTTTCACACTCTTATTTTGGGAGTTGGAAAAGAAGAAGGATGAGCTGGGGGATAGGGACAATGAAAAGTATAAAAAGATTAAAGTGGATAGAACCTGGCCTAACTGGGTTGAAAGCTTCTTGATATAGAAAGGGGAGTTGTCTAAGGCTCGGCCATTGAGGGCTGCTTCATTTTTCCAATATTTGGACATTATTTACAAGGGTTACACTGGTTTCACTGGCCCTGCCTGGCTCCAGTACAATGAGGAGTTCAGGATGCGGGCTGCCATGAACCCTTTGCTGCATTGGGTTTAAATCCATCCCCACCTTTGGTTGCAGGTTATGGCCTCCTCAAGGCCGAACACGGGTGACCGGTTGCATAGTGGCCACCTGGTACACCGTTTAGCTGAGTCATCCACTCCCCGCCCTCAGGCAGGGCAGGTGGTTCAGCCCTGCCAGATTTGCTGGGAATTTGCAGACCAAGGTGTGTACAGCAGAAAGGCATGCCAGTACTGGCATGAGTGCCCTTTGTGCAGGGGTCTGCACCCCTTCTTGGCATGCTTCTGGGATAAGCCCCAGAGGGGCCGTAGGAGTCCGGAAGGGGGGGGGAGATCTGCACAAGCACCTGGAAAGGGGGCCAACACCCATAAAGTTAAGAGTACTTGAGAGCATGTTGCAGAATTATCCCCAGCGTTCTGACAGTTTATATTTGTTGAAAGGGTTTTCGCATTCCCTACCAGGGTGAGAGGGCTCCCTTCATGGCTGGCAATTTACAGTCAGTACAGGGGATGGAGCACATAGTTAGGAAGAAGATCAAGAAGGAGCTGGCAGAGGGCAGGGTCTTAGGACCTTTCCCTTCTCCCCCTGTCCCTAATCTGCAGGTGTCCCCATTGAGAATTGTTTACTTCCGTGGGCATTGGTGCGCGGAGTCATAGCTGTGGGCCTGGGTTTTGGCAGGGCTGACTGCTGACCTTACCTTTCTGGAGTTCTTCCCAATACTTGTGGCCATTTACCTGTGGGGGGACGAGTTGGCCAACCACACCGTTCATTTTTGGTGTGATAACCTTGCGGCTGTGCAGGTCATTAATTCCTTCTCATCTAGGTCACACCGGGTGATGGAGTTGGTCTGGGCCTTTACACTTCAATGCCTTCAGGTTAACATTTTGTTTTTTGCCAGGCATGTATTGGGGGTTGACTATGTGGTGGCTGACACTCTCTCTCGCAAACAGATGGAGAGGTTCCATCAGATGGCCCCAGGAGCCAACTCGCAGCCTGTACGGATGCTGCCGGGGCTATGGTTGGTTGGAAGGCAGAAGTATGCAAGGTGATAGGACTAGCCATAGCACCAAACATCAAGCAGGCATATGACTGTGTGGTCAGCCAGTTTGCGGAATTTAGATGGGAGGTAGGGTATCCTAGTTCATGGCCTGTACCAGTGGAGCATCTTTTGCATTTTTGCATGGTTTCAAAAGGTAAGGGTTTAGCGGTCAGCTCGATAAAAGGGCTTTTGTCCACAGTGGCCTACACCAGTAATTTTTAAATTTTAATCTTAACTTTCAATTTATAGACCGCTCACCCCATAAGGGCTCTGAGCGGTTTACATTTGTACAACTACTAATTACCTTTACTAGGGCCACACACAATGAGGGGGAAGTGACAACCTATAAGGCACCCATGGCAGGGACTTAGTTGTTGTTACTTTTTTGCGGAGGTTCTTCAATCCGGGCGACGACGTCTTTTGGCGCAGATCTTTTTTTTTTTCCCCGGTAGCAGCGACTCCTTCCAGGCATGGGCCAACAGCGCCTGACAGCGCGCGCTCTGCAGCCGGCCTCTGTCCCAATTGGCTCCGGCCTACCGCATTGCCCCGCCGCTGTGCTTCGCTGGCCAATCTCCGCTCGGGCCGCTCGACTCGACCACCGCTGCCGCCACCATGTTTTGCCGCTGCTACGCTCCACCACCAATGCCATACTCCGCCGCTCCACTGCTCAACTGCCGCCGCCGCCACCATCACAAGGGAAGAAAGGGTGGCCCCCCACTCTAAGAGCAGGTACCCATTCATCTACTTGCCCATGCAGACTTTTGAACCGCTGGGTGGGCGGGAGCTGCGATATAGACCGGGAGCTCACACTGGCCATGGTGGGACTCGAACAGCCGAAGTTGTTCGGTCAGATGGAATGCAGGCTTCATTTACTGCCTGTGCCACCGCTCACAGATTCTCTGGGGGATTTTCAGATCTGTAGAATGTTGGAGGGCTGATCGTGTGAGGCTGGGATGTGGGCTGACTGACTTGGAAGGAATTTTGTTCCTCCGATTTCGAAGTGTCCCTGTTCCACGTGGCTGCCCTGGTCGCCTTTTGGGGCCTTCAGGATAAGCAAGTTGGTGGCCCAATAAAAAAATGATGAGTCTGGTCATGTGCTGGGAGTTCAGGATGTGTGCTTGGGTGCTGATAAGGCCTCCATTGCCTTGCGGCGTTCATAAACGGACCAGCGGCAGAGGGGATCTGTGGTGGAGCTTGGCACATGTGCTGAGAAGCAGTTGTGCCCTGTGGCAGCATTGGCTGCCTACTTAGCGGTCAGGGGGACACAGGCGGGCCTGCTGTTTCAGCACCAGGACGGCACTCCCTTAACTAAGCACCAGTTTTGGATGGTCACCTCCAGGGCATTGGGAAACCTGGGGCTAGCGGGGGTGCATATTTGTACACACTCTCTTTCTGCAGTGGAGCTGCTTCTATGGCAGTACCCAGCTCATGATATTCAGTGCCTGGGGAGGTAGCATTCCTCAGTCTATAAGTCCTATGTATGGCCCTTGTCAGGACACTAGGGGAGGCCATGGCCACGTTGGGTTTTGAGTTTGTTCCCCTGCTCACTGTTCTTTCGTTTTAGGTTTTGTTTGCCAGTGGGAGAGGAAGAGCATGTTAATCTGTGGGCACCGTTTTGTTTTCTAGGCAGCGCATTGTGCCAAGAGGACGCTGATAGGCTCTCAGCTGGGCCGTAGCCACCCATTGCCATGGTGGAGAGGCAAGGGCACCGGGGCCTACAGTGGCCGGGTCTCCTGCACTTGTTCTTCAAGGAGAGGGTTGGCCCTCTGCCTCAGGTTTTAGTTATTCATTTAGGGGGCAATGATTTAGGCCTGATCAAGGGAAGACCTTAATCCTTCAGGCCCAGGCTGATTTCCAGTTCATTCACAGGGAGTGGCCAGGGATCCTTATTGTCTGGTCAGCTATGATCCCTCACTTGGTCTGATGAGAAGCGGGTAATCCTCTTGCCATTGACAGAGCGCACCACAAGGCGAATCGTGAGTTGTAGGGGGTTCTTGAGAGCGGTTTGGGCCTATTTTTGTCACACCTGGGCATACATACAGAGCGTGCTGATTTATACAGGCAGGATGGCATACACCTGTCAGAGTTGGGCATGGACATTTTTCTGGTGGACTTGCGGCAAGGGCTCTGGGAGGGCTTGGGCCTCCCAATGGGCGCGAAGGCCTAAGCAGAGGCTTGGCCTTAGCGGTGGCAGGGTTCTATGCAGATACAGATTGTGGTCTGGTGAGCACCAGCTGACACTCCTTCTTTGGGATTGAAGGGGTCTCGTGAGTACAGTCTTTGTGCCTTGCAGCATGGCGCGGGAAAAACAGACTGCCTTTAGGACCACCCTGATTAGGTCCTCCCTTTGTGCCTTGCGGCCCGGGGGATGGGGCTACGGGGCTGTCTTACAACTGGTGGCTGGCTGGGCGTGAGCCACGGCTGATGGCTCTCGCTCGGGGCAGGGTGGCTCGCCCTATGTCACAAGGTAAGGGAGGGGTTTTTGGACCCCTGGCCTTGACCATACTGCAAGCTGTGTTACCCTTGCCGTTAATTCCAGTTAAAGTTGTCTGTTAATAAAGTGGCCCTATAGTTAACCCAACATTCGTGTCCACCTCTTTATTCTGGCTTGGGGGGCAAATACTATGCACGTTTACTCTGCTGTTCTACTATACATGATCTGAAACAGAATAAGTCTAACTACTTTTCATGCCACATGACTGTTGATGTTGCAACATCTGCAGAAAGAATTATGTTTCTAGTTTTGTTTTCCGATCCCTACCCTTTGGAATATCTGTCTATCATTTCAAATTTCCACTGGTTCCATTACTATTACAGTTTCTTTAAAACTGCTGATTGCTTGCTTCAGTTAAACATTTTCATGCAAGTATTCACTGGTTTAACATACTGTGAGATTTGGAATTTTAAGACTACATACACACTCTCACATGTGTATATTTAGCTCCAATGTGCATCATGGGTTTGTAGTCAGCTGCATAAGCATTTCATACTCATGTTGTTGTAGGTTGTGTTTGAGACTGTAGCATTTGTAAGATTGCAAGAGATAGCATGACATGAAAGATTTGGAACATCAATAGCACACATCTGCTTTTACCCACAAATTAAAATAGTGGGGGAAATGCAAAAATCCTCATGCATACATAATATTGATTGATCACAATGTACAACAATCCATATAGTGGACTGCAGAATGGATTTGGGCAAAATTGTTTAAATTTTGTTACACAGAATTCAGAAATGGTGGTTCCACAAAACTCAACTTGATTGAGGGAGAGGGGGGAACCAGGGAACATAGAAAAATGTGGCTCCTAATGAAATATGATTGGTTAGATTACATGCCATTAGCCTTGCCTACATCATTTATATTTGTCAGTTTGACCAGTCTAACTTTATATGAATATATAATTAAGCAGGACAGAATAGTTTCTGCATTTTACCGATTTGGAATACCAGGCAAAAAGGAGCATGGTAGGGACAGGGGAAAAAATCTGTCTTACGAACCAGTTTAGCCAGCACAGTCATAACCTAGTCAGTTATTGCTAGCAAAGGGATCAAAAGGTAGGTTTATGCACAATGAAGTCTCCAGTCCCAGTCCTGATGTATTATCCAATTGCCAATGCACAGACTAGAATTCATGCTGTCTAGCAAGATGGCAGTAGCCAACTATTGATGTTTAGACTGCAGGAAAGAATTACAAATTTTCAAAAGTCTTGGAGAGGCAATGAGATGTACTGGCTAGACTAGTGTCTTTGAACAGGAACTATGCAATGGGTGATATTTGGATCCTGCAGGCATTCAGAACATTTGGAGCAACTGAGGGCATTTAGGATTTTAGGCAACACATTCTTCCCATGTGTAATAGTTTCTGACAGTCAGCAGAGAGCTGTTTTGAACAGCTCACCCGTTTTGAGGATAAAATAGGTCCCCCAGGACCTCAAAAACTGGCTCATAGCAAATAGGAATCATGCCTAACATAAAGAAACTGGTTGATGGCCAGGAGGCACAACATATATATTATCAATATACCTATAAAGTTGCCTCACTGAAGTGTTGTTTTTATGTCCTAATTTTCTTCTTGAGCCTGTGGGGGCATTCGATGATAATATAATATACTTGGTGGGTAGTAGTGGATTAGAATTTAAGAACCAATGGGTTATAGTATTTGAGTGAGACCTGAGAGACCCAGGTTGAAATACCCACAGCTGTGAAAGTTAAGGGAGTAATGATTTCTCTAGCTTAGCATGTCTCACAAGTTTGTTATGATGATATGGTAAAGGAAGAAGGAACTATGCATGTTCCTTGGAGGATGAGTGGGATAACAGAGTATAGTTGAAATGAATGCAAATATACAGATATACAGCTGCTTTCACACCTTTGAGTTTCTGTTGCACTATTCATATGCAGGTTGTCTTTTTGGATAGAAACTGGAGGAAAAAGGAATTCATTTTACAGTTGACTGTACATTCTGGCTAGTGTGATGTTTTATTTGTAGTACAGGAATGAGAGACACTTCCATGTGCCATGAATGTGGGCATCTGAATTTGATTAAAACAGGCTATAAAGTGGGGGGGGGGATTTTTAAAAATCAAATGTATGTGCTAGCTGAGATCTATTTTACATTTGAACTAAAAATCTGTGAAATGCAAAATACACATTTAATGTGATGTGTGCTAATACCCTGAGACCTAAATCAGTCTGATCCATTTCCAATTCTGGTCTTATCTAAAGCTGCAGGTGCAGCCCTGCTCAAAATTATAATGACCACAGTTACATGGATGGTGCTGTTAGTGACAGCTTCACATTCAGTTACTGGCCCCCCCCCCCCGGTGCACCTATAAAACTTTTTTCCAACACTGCAAAAAATATATTAGTTTGTCCTCAACACGCACCAGCGTATGCATCTTTGCAAGTACTTAATGAGATCAGCCAGCTCTGTGATGGAAGAAACATCTGAATATTGGCAAAGTTTGTTACTAAAAAATCTCTCTCGCATAACTGAAATGGAATTCAGGAATATGTTCAGAGTTAAAACATATGCTTAATGCTGTTTTGGACCGGAAAGCACTAAAGATGAGCACCATTGAAGTGCTTGCAGATTTTAATAATACTTTTACACATGGGTTAAGTGTCTATGAATCTGAAGGACATTTGAATCATAGATTTGTGCAAGTCAAGATATCAATAATTACTTATTTAATCTCAGTTCCCTGAAACTGCTCAGCAGTGCAGCAGTCTTTCTGTGTGTTGTTAGCCCAGCCGTTTTATATTGGGCTATTTCTGGACTATGTTATATCAATACAGCTTGATGGAGAGGGCTAATAAAGAGACTGTGTAATAAAAGGTCACGTTGAGGGCGCCCAGTGAAGAAACAATGCCAGCTGAAGATCTGCTGACCCGATATCGCTCCAGAGGTGCTCCCCGTGTCTCTCACTTATCATGTGTACGCAAACACAGGTTTTACAGCAAACACAGGAAAACTCATTAAGTAGCCCAGACTCCCGGTCTCCAGATGAGAGGCTTATCCAGAACTCACCCCTCCACCGGACGGCAAAGACTTTCTATTCCACATGGAGAATTTGGCCGGTCACCGATGAGTCAGCACCATTGTCCCAGGACTCACCTCTTCCCCCTCCCAGGTACCAACGGTCGAGGTAGCCAATAGAATTTGAAATTCACCCCGCTAGCCATTCCCAGACCACAGGAAAGGGCCACCAGGTGTAAGCCGCCTGAGCCCTCCCTCTTGCTCTCGGAAGCCGCTTCAAAACTTAGAGCACAGGGCAACCTGGGACCCCCTTTCGCCTACGCCCTCTGCCTGTCTGCTGTTACCCCTTACGCCCAGCTTTCTGTACACAAACCCTTGCCTCGCTTTACGCTCTAGTCTACAGCTAGAGTGCTACACGTGTTCTCGGCCGGTCTGATTACACGCGCTTTCCCCATTTATATGTTCCTACCCACCCTAATACCTCCCGCTGGAAGATTTAGGAGCTGCGCATCGCCTGAGGTAAATATCACCCACCAACGAACCCCTGCTAATGCGAATGTCCTATCCCAAATCTCTCTGTTTTTACTTAGTTCTTGTATGTGTGTATGTAATTGCGTGCCTTGAGTGATACTTAGTAAACTAAAGAGAATTTTATTTCTGTCTCTGTCTCTTCATTGGAAGCTTATTGGAGCAGCCCATCCTCTGTATACAATTGACCTGAACCCGATTATAATAAACTGTTCCAATTGTCTCTCCTAAAGAGCAATTCGGCTAACAGTGTCTCCATCAACATTATCATCAAGGTGCATAATCCTTTACAGAAAAAGAGATAGACCCTAACTTAACATGCTCAAAATCTCAAATATGACATAGTAGACAATGGGAAGAAGGGGAAAATGTGCATTCAGTTCAGTTACATATTGAATGTTCGTTTTGCATTCACATAATGGTGCTGGGTGAGGATGTGTCCTCAAGGCAGCCCTTATTATGAGGAGTTCCTTTGGGGGCACTCCTCTCCCAGATGTTATTTAACATCAATATGTGCCCCCTCACCCAGCTGTATCTGCTATTGGATGGAAGGCTGGATACTGCCCCACAAAATATGGCTGGGGAACTGGAGGCCATAGTGGAATAACTAAAAAAGAGCAGGCTGAGACTTAATGCGACAAAGATGGAGGTTCTGTGGCTGGGGGAGGGGGCTTCAGGATTAGAGTCCAGGCTTCCAGCTCTTGACGGTGCTCCATTGACACTGGCACCATCTGTCAAGAGTTTGGGCATGACCTTGGATGCCTCCTTATTGAGGCTGGTGTTTTTCCATCTTCGCCAAGCTCAGCAACTGGCTCCTTTGTTGCCACGCCTTGGTGGTACAATTTCTCCTTGCTTCACGAGATCTGGAGATCATTGAACTGACCGCTAAGTTTCTCCATTGTTTTATAAAACGGAAGAGTAACCCTGATCATATTAATGATTCTTAATTTATAAGTTTAAAAACTTAAGTTTAAAAGTTTGGAATGCCAGTTTATTTTATGATTCAGGCATCTTTTGTATGGTCAAATCTAACTTGTGACAACTTGAGTTAGGCCTGACATACCCACGACTATCTATTTTATAATTTCACTTGGATTGTATTATTGGGAAATGCTTTTAATATTCTATGCCAATAAAAGGTATTTGAATTGAATTGCCACGCCTTGGTAATCCATGCAACCGTCAACTCCAGACTGGACTACTGTAACTTGCTGTACACTGGTCTACCCTTGAGATTGACCTGGAAACTCCACCTGATTCAGAATGTGGTGACATGAGTCCTGATGGGAATGTCACAGATGGCACATATTCAACCTGTGCTGCACCAGCTATACTGACTTTCAGTGGAGTACCAAATCAGGTTCAATGTTTTGGTATTGACCTTTAAGGCCTTGAGTGGTCTGGGACCAAGGTATCTACAGAACCATCTCCTCTGGTATGTCCCCAGCTTTGCACTCTACTGATAACTTGCTGGTGATCCCTGGCCCTAGGGATATCTGGCTATCCTCAACTAGGGCCAGGGCCTTCTTGGTCCTGGCCCCAACCTGGTGGAACTCTCTGCGAAATGACATCAGGGCCCTGTGGGATCTTATGCAATTCTGCAGGGCCTATAAGGCTTTTAGTTGAGGGCAGCAATGGTTTTTCCTTGGCTGGCACCCTCCCTCCCTCCACCGTTTGCAGGTTGTATTTTTTTTTTTTACAGTTTCCTCTCCCCCTGCCCAGAAAATGGCCAGGTAGTCCAGAATTGGGATAGAAAATTTATAGGACACCATCTTGGATCTTTTTATTCTGGTTCTCCCAGTGTAATAAATTGAAACAACAACAGCAACCTGTTTCAATCTGTTCGCAATGCAAATGAAAAACCTGCATTTTGGGAGTCCAGAACATTCATTAGGGATGTACAAACATCCTTCAGCCCAGCTTGTGGTCTATTCTTCATAAGCAGCCCTTTGGCTGTTCACAAGCTGCTTGTATCTCTTTACTGAGTTATATTTGCATATTACAAGAGTAGGGTACAATACAGAGGAAGTGTCAATATTTCACACTTGTCCACTGTCACACAGCCAGATAAGAATTGTTCTTTCTTCCTGCATACAGCAGTCATTGCTGCTCACTTCTCAGCAGCCGATGATATGAATAAATTAATTGCTCAGCCAATGATTACAAATACTGCATTAAAAAACATTTGACGCTTAAGTCCATGCTATTGCTGAGATTTTGTGCATGCACTATTTCAACCAGCCATATGGTAGTTATAGCATCACTCCACTATTTGCATCACCTCACACAATTATTCATAAATGTGGGGGAAGAATTCACCTAATTTCACCTAATGTACAGGTGGCAAAAGTGGTTTGCAAGGCAGAAGGAAATGAAACTGAAACGCCACCTACTGTTTTTAGGGTTTCCAGGTCCTACCTGGCTGCCAGTGGGGGGTCTCTGGGCTAAAATCAGGACATCATTCCACACACGTTGCTGTTGGGGTCAGTCTTCTAGGTTTGGGGTGAAACTCTATGGTTTTTTTGCCCTCAAAAACAGAGAGTTTGTCGACTTCCGGTTTTGGTGGCGCGAATGGCGGTCGCACTCTCGGGACGCTCCCGGAGTTGATTTGCCCACGCGCGGTTGGGGGGGTCTCCGCACAAGCGGAGACCCTAAAGGAGCCTTATTCAAAGGCTCCGAACCAGGGGGCGCTTAGGGGAAGTGCCTCTTTACCGGCCAGAAGGTCGGAAATTGAGGCTCGCCCCATGCCCCGACGGCCCCACCGCAGCAGTGCCCCGTAAGGGGACTAGCAACGCCACCGGGACTTCGCTGAGTGATGAAGCGAATGAACGTAAGAAAGCGAAAGTGAACAGCGAACTGTGAGTCCTCGATCGTACGCACAAAAAGATACAAGTGACCCCCCTACCATAGAAGCGCAAAAGAGGGAGGAGGGTGGAATGCCCCCCCGATAAGACTGGGACTGTAATCTCAATAGGGGGGGGAGTGAAAATTGAAAGAAGTAAAGTTACCTTTTGGGGATTTGGTTAAAGCGAAGAAACGGGACTAATTCCCAAGCAGTGCGGCACGGACTTTTTAAAAGTAAACCATCAGTCAAGATGTCGGGGGCCAAAAGAGACAAGGAGAAAGAAAAGCAAGCAAAGAAGCTAACGATCACTTCCGGTTCCAGCTCCCGCATCTCTGGCTCGGCTGTCAATCACCAAGAGAGTGAGATGCTTCGCCCTCTGCTGGATCAGATGCAGAAAATCAGCCAAACTTTAACAAGCATGGAAAGTTTTCTCAGCAGTCAACAGATGCAGTTAACTGATACAGCTAAGAAAATGGAGGAGATTGCAAAGAAATGTCTGGTTTCAACCGAAGATACGCAGAAAATGAAGAAGAAGGTCAGCAAAATGGAAAGAAAGCAAGAAATGCAAGAAAATAAACTATTGATGTTGCAAATGGAAAAATCTAATCTGACTCTCTGATTTCAAGGAATTCAAGAAGCAGAAAAAGAAGATCTCAGAAGCATACTAACGGAAGCGCTGGCACCACTGATGGGCAGTGAAGCGGATAAATTAAGCGAAGACATGGATCTGGTTTACAGATCCTATTCTAACTTTACAAAGAAACATAATCTGCCAGCTGAAGTGGTTGCCAAGTTTACTAAACAACGGGTAAGAGATCAGATTCTCAAAGCGACTTCCGCAACACCCTTGAAAATTGGAGAGCAATCTATAAGGATTTTAAAAGATGTGCCATTTGAAATATGGCAGAAGCAGAAGGCATATAAAGGACTGACCACATTCTTGCAAAACCGTCAAATTAACTACAGGTGGTTGTATCCAGAAGGACTGGTCTTTAAATTTAAAGACAAAAGAGAGAAGATTGACTCCATTTTCAAAACACAAGAGTTTTTAAAGAGACACGCCAGCTCAGAGGAAGAAGCAGAACTCGCCAATTGGAAAATCATCAGTAGCGATGAAGACAGCAATCCAGAGGGAGGAGACGAAGAACTGGAGGAGAAAGGAGCGGTGGGAGGTATAACCTAAGAGAGAAGAAAGGCAAACGCCCCAACATCTGAAGAACTTTTGACTGTGCTGCAAGGACATATAAGTACTAACCTAAAAGGACTTTACTAAATTAACTAATTTTTATCTTTGACAGGTAAAGAAGCAAGAAGATCGATGGCTCACAGTGAAGATATGGACTATGTTTACGGTTAAAAGACTAACATACTAATATACTCATACTAATATATTCTTAATCCCTCCATATACCCTTCCCTCTTTCTGTAAATTTAAAGCAATAAAATTCTCTCCTTTTTAGGAGAGTTCAATAAAATAAAATAAAAACAGAGAGTTTGCCCAAAACCTAGAGCGTCACCGCCTGACGTTGGCAACATGATGATATCCAGGGGTTGGTTGGGGCTGGAGCGCGCCAGAGCACCGCTCAGGCAGCCCAATAGTGGACACAAATGGTGGTGGCAGCAAGCCCCGCTCCCACGCTCCTTTTTTCTAGAGTCGCACTGCATTAGCGGCGCGATCTTGGTTGAGTGAGCTGAGGAAGACATGGAGAGGCATTTAAATGCCTCTCCGCTCTCCCCCCAGCCCTTCCTGGCTCGCCCACTGAGGCAGGCGAGCCAGGAGAGGAAAGGGGGCTCCAGAAGCCTTCCCCGGCTTGCCCGCTTGGGCGAGTGAGCCAAGGAAGGCACGGAGAGGCATTTAAATGCCTCTCCATTCCCCCCAGCCCTTCCTGGCTTGCCCGCTGAGGCAGGCAAGCCAGGAGAGGGTAGGGGGCTCCAGAAGCCTTCCTTGGCTCATCCGCTTGGATGAGCAAACCAAGGAAGGCATGGGGAGCATTTAATTGCCTCTCTGCTCTCCCCCAGCCCTTCCTGGCTCACCCACTGAGGCAGGCAAGCCAGGAGAGGGTGGGGGGGCTCCAGAAGCCTTCCTTGGCTCACCCGCAGCGGCGGTGCAATCTTTCCATTGGAAGTGGCAGTTCTCTCTTCGCTCCCCCCCTCAGCCCTCCTTGGCAGGCCAGCTAGGGAAGGGGAGGCTTTTGAAGATGCTCCCCCCCTTGTGCTTCCCCTTCGGACATCACTTCCGGTGATGTCAGGGATGTGGCATATGCTAAAGAACTATTATGCTAATAGCCTATTAGCTATGCTAATGAGCTCCTGCAGCTCTTTTTCTATGAAATGACCACTGGGTGATGTCATTGTGCTGGCGCTGTGGGAGGGGGCTTCTCAGGGGTGGGACTTCCCCCACCGGCAAACTTGCCAGTGGTGGATTGGGCCCCCTGAAATTGGGGGAACCTCCATCATGACTGGGGGGGATGGCAACCCAACTGTTCTCACAAGCAGAAAAGCAGTGCAGTGTTGTTGTTAAGAGTTTTGGACAAGGATCTGGGAGACCGAAGTTTAAATCTTCAGTCTGCAATGGAGGCTTTTTAAAGCACTGTTATATTCAATTGTGTATTTTGTGAGCTCAGAGGCCAGTTCTTCCCAAAGAAAATAATGGCTATTAAAATTCCACCGTGCACCATGGGCTGAGAGCCCTGCACAGTTCTTCTCTCTCCCTCCCTCCTTGCTGTTCCACCTCCTTGAAACCGAAAACACTATCAAAACTTCAGTAGTTAAATTCTTGTTTCTTCTGGAAGTTTGAGAGTTTTGGAGGGTCAATTTCATATCTCCCCAATTTTGACTTCAGTTTCAGCTCAGGTATAGTCAACTCCTAGGAAGGGGCACTGTTTAACTCATGCTTCTCTTGCCCATAAAAGCCTGTAAGCTCTGTTTTCAAAGCAGGAGGCAGGGGTAGAATATTGTTGTCCCACTCACTATGAGATCCCATTAAAATTTTTTATCAGACAGTTGTTAATTAAGGTTTACTCATTCTAATTCATTCATCAAGGTTTAATCTGAGTGGACATTCTAGTTGAGGCTGGGATACATCTGTGTTGATCTTAGAATTCCTCTGGAGCTGCCTAAGTCCATATTTCTATGCTTCCCATAAAATCTGTTGATGTGTGAAAGCAGCAGAGGTAGTAATAAAAGAAAGGCAGGAGAACAAGTCTGCTCACTGTTAAGCCACGTGATCCATTTTCACATATTAAAGAAGTGGGGAACCAATTTTCCCACAAAATATTATCAGTGTAACCATCCTTTGAAAAAAGCTTACTTTTTCATACAAATTGCTTTAAAACCCCAAACTCAACACAAAGACTGTGTTAAGTCCAGCCCCAAGGTAAGTAATATCTGTCTATTCTACCATTTGAGTTTTGCTGGCCTTCAGCCTGCTTGTTAGCTAGATGTACTTTCTTGAGATTCTCTGAGCACAAACTCCCCAGAGCTAAAACCTGACATGACTTAGAGATGTCTGTCAAATAATACCACTGGCTGTCTTTGCAATATCTGTTTTACAAATATATAAGCAGAGCATATTGGAAACAAGCAAGTTCCTAAAGCAAGGAGTCAGGCTAACTATCCAGAATCTCAAAGAGCAACATTTGCACATCATTCATTCATTTATTTAAGCTTTTGACTCTGCCTTTCAGTCATTATATTCTTATGTCATCTTTCAGATTAAATCTCAGGAGCACAATATATATATTTAAAGTCAACCAGCCCTGACCTGGATAGCCCAGGCAAGCCCAATCTTGTCAGATTTTGGGAGCTAAGCAGGGCTGACGCTGGCAAGTATTTGGATGGGAATTGAGAGCCTGATTCCACTATTTGGAATTTGCACAAGAACCAATTTTGAAGGGGTTGCAGGCAATGCTCCCTCTAAGCTGTGGAGTCTTGTGAGCAAAAGTTCTATATTGGTCCCAGTCACACGAGCGGGATGATCTGCTGCCAAAAGGGAGACAAATTAGAGCCGGAGCAAAAAGAACTGCGGGAGCGCGATCCAATGTGCCCCCGCGGATCCATGCTCCGGTAGCCAATCAAACGTTGTGCAGCAAATCAGCAGTAGTGTGGTTGTGCGCATGTATGGAACGGGGAACAGCACTGGCTGCGACGGGCTACCAGTGCTTCCCCAATCAGACGCCTGGAGTCACCGCACATCATCCAGAAGGTAGTGCTCTGTTGCTAGTACCTTTTAAATGTGCATTTTCGGGCTGAAGGGACAGATCGGGGACGGGTGCGTGACGCTTCCCAGATGTTGCAGTGTGATCGCGCCTGCTTGATGCACCCCCGATCTGTCCCTCTTGCGGGGCAAATCCCCCTGTCTGCGGACTAGGTTATTAACCGGGGCCTGCACTATGATTGCACAGCTACTTCATGCACACTGGACCTAAATCTTGGCAGAACTGGTTGGTAACAAGAAGTGTCCCTTGTTTCCAGGCATTTGTTTACATTTCAGGAAACCTCTTCAACGAGCAGTAGACAGCAATGTGTTCTTAGGTAGGGGTTTTTTTTTGTGTACTCTGTATCAAAATGTCATCTTAGAGGGAACACTGGTCACAGGTGGAGTCTGGCATGTCTGATCACGGCAGTAGTCAAGGCCATAAGGCCCAATAACATTTGGTTAGTGATTGCCCTTTAAAACCTATTTCTGCTGAATCTGGAGACCAATTTTTGAATGGCTCGGTCCCTCTGGGTTAGAAGGTAAACCCTATATATAATTTAGCATCTAACCTCACTCCAGTGAATTCTGTGGTATGAGTGGGGGTCAGCCAAGATTTGAAATGGTTAATTATAAGTCCTAGGCTTTCCAAAGTCTGAATTGCCATGGACAGGTGAGAGCTAAGTTGAAACTCAGAATCCCCTATAAACAACCACTCATTGAGGTAAGGGTAGATTACACAATCTCGTAGTTGATTACCTCAGAAACACATTTGGTAAAGACTCTCAGAGTCATAGCTAGCCCAAAACAGCATATTGGAAATACTTTTTTCCATGTGTGAACCTCAGATACTTTCTGCAGTCCTGATGTACTGAAATGTGAAAGTAAGCATCCTGAAGATCCAGTACGCAAAACCATGCATCACTTTCAACGAGAGGCAGGATATCTCTGATGAACACGTAATTTCTAAATGTAGCTAATTTACTAATGCACAACCTGGCCACAATCCTGTAGCACACAAAACTTAGAGAACCTTTCTCGTGTAGTGATTAGTATGCCAGTCAAGTTTATGGCAGAATCAGGTTTAAATCCCTACTCTTTCATGAAAAAGCACTGGCTGATGTTGGGCCAGTCACTCTCACTGGGTTGTTGTGAGTAGTAGAGAACCATGTTGTAAACTGTTTTGGGTTGAACTGGGAAGAAAGATGAATAATAACAGGAAAGCTTATAGAAGCAGCTTTGTGCAAGCACTTTCAGAACCCAGGACATTAGCTGAGAGCAGTACTCTTAATGTGCTCTAAGTTCCTGACTTGATTGGCCATCACTCATCTTTAGACTCTAGATATTTGGTTTAGAAAGGAAGAGGAGTTTGGGGTATAGGGAGTATCATTTCAAACAGGGCAAATTGCATTTTCCTCTGTTACAATAAATGCAGTTGTTTTGCTTTAACCGAGGCATGTGAGCAGGAGAAGGGGAGGAGGAGGAGGAGAAGGAGATTGGATTTATATCCCGCCCTTCACATGGAGTCTCAGAGTGGCTTACAAGCTCCTTTCCTTTCCCCTCCCCACAACAGACACCCTGTGAGGTAGGTGGGGCTGAGAGAGCTCTTTCGAGAACTGCTGTTTCAGAACAGCTCTGGCAGAACTATGGCTTGCCCAAGGTCATCTAGCAGCTGCAAGTGGAGGAGTGGGGAATCACGCCCGGTTCTCCCAGATTAGAGTTCATGCACTTAACCACTACACCAAACTGGCTCTCCTTTAAGAAAGGGGACCCTAGACCTTGAATTTGCTTTTGGTTCCAACACCTGGGTTACATTTGAGATGCTGTGAACTTTTGAATGAACAGGTTATGCAGTCAAACACCTCATGTTTGACAGCCATGAAATCTCATGAGCCAAGCTTTGGATCTCTTTGTCTCACTAGTATCTGTCTTCAGTATATGTCAAACAGTTTTGTAGCTGCACAACATTATTTATTTTGCTTCATTTTTACCCTGCCCTACTCCCCAGTGGGGAGCCAAGGCCTCTTACATCATTTCCCTCTCCTCCATTTTATCCTAACAACAATATTATGAAGTAAGTTAGACCTGCGGAGTGTATGACTGGCTCAAGGTCACCCAGACCTAGAGCTCAGTTCTTCTCTCTTCCTTCCTCCCTCTTCCTTCCTGCTGTCTCTGAGTGAGGAGGATATGCACCAAAAATTGTTTTGATTTTTGGGTCTATTGTTTTTAAGGGCATGATATCCAGGCACCCATATTCTTCAACTCCCAAACTGTGCCTAAAAATAATTACAATCATGAAATTTATTCCCCCTCCCAATTCTGACATACCATAAACATGCCTTACAAAAACATCAAACTCAAAATTAAACCAAAATTTTGAAGTGCGCACCCCTACTCCTTACTGATGTTTCCCACTAAAGTTATCTCAATATTAGAGACTTTTGAAACATTTCTACAACCTGGAACCTCATATACGCTTCACTGATGGTATCTGGGTGATAGGAGAAGCCACACACTTGATGGTAAAGGTGCAGAGACTCTCAGATTCTGACTCTAGTACCATGTTGTTCTCGTGCCTTTAACCATATATTTATTGCTAGTCCATTTTCATAATTATTTCAGAAGCTTTTCTGAAAGGCATCCCTGAAAGGCATCCATCATGAAACAGAGCACTAGGAGTTATTGGGGTCCAGGGTCTTCCTGATTAAAACTGGTCATTACAGTGCACCTACCAGGTCAAATACATGTGTGTATGCTGTTAAGGGGCACAGTAACTTTTGTTAGTGGGGCCTTGAGAAAACAGCTTTTGAAGGTCCTTTGGAACAGCTAAAATGCCTATTGGGAAACCTGCTTGCCCAGTACTATACATTATCAGAATTTCAGAACATGGTATATATTATCAAAGTTGCTGGACTTGACTGTAATTACAACAAACAGGACCACGGTGTATAATAACCAGTAAAACAGTAAATCACAGTGTACAATTAAACAATATTTGTTGGTTTTTATATGCAATGTTTAGAATTCAATTATTAACAAAATTACAACAATAACACTACAATATGCGATATAAAGCTTAGCAGTACATACAGAGTAATACAGTACTAGTTACAGACAAATGACAGACAAAATGCAAGTAGTCTCTCATCAACTGACAGAGTTGGAGGATATGTTCTAGTATTAGGTAGTATTAGGTAGATGCATGCTGAGAACTTTGACATGAAGACAGTTGCTAGATGAACTTAACTTTATTGAATGTCCTTGATTACACATGAGGTGGTGATTTTTACTGGAATTTATGTCTAGCACCTTGCTGAGCAGCTCTGTGCTTATACAGTAGCAGCTTGTGCTACAGGGCCATGTAATGCCTTCTTAATAAGTAACAAATAACAAGCCTGATTAAATCTTCTTAATTATCAAAGAAGAAGCATGCATCCTCTGGGGTGAGGTCATTAAAATGGCACACCTGTTAAGCATGGGATTTCTTGTAGTTTATCTCCTCTTTGAGCCTGTGCTGTTGTATGCATCTTTTAAAATAATTGGCCTTGTATACATTGCATTCCTTGCTTTTTACACCTATGCTGTCAGCAACATCTGTTTGTTGAGATGCAAGAACTGGTCCCAAGATTAGCTTCTTTTATGGGCAGACACACATTGAAGACACATTGAAACATCTAAGTACTAAGTCTCAGCTGAAAAATCTGAAGTGGACTTCCCCCCCAGTTATGACTATGTGCCTGTTAACAACTGGAGGTGACAGTAGATGCCAGTGTCTACAAGAAAGGAGTCTAATAATACAAATGGACACAATTAGAATCATTTGGATAATTCCACACATGTCTGCACATAATCAGAGTACAACCCTGTGTGCAGAACTCAAGCTGCACTGCCAGCAGAGGAGAAGCATGAGGTGGAGTCTCCCCCATAGAGGATCAGTAGAACCCATCACTGCCCCACAAGACTATTTCTGTACCAGGCCATCATTCCGTTGCTGAATGTATAGCAGCATGGTCATCCTGTTCATTTCCTTCTGTTTTTTCCTGTACACACATCCACAAGCTCATACTCTCTCAAGCTTCCTGGCACACAGGCCAGGGGAGTGTCCGGATATGGCCCGGTAGACTGAGCTTCAAAAGAATGCAAACATGGGCCTATCTCAGAATGAATGGCCTGGTCACAAACCAGTGTGCTGGGAATCATGAAGGTGGTCCAGCACTGAAGTGGACTGTGAGGAACAGCTCTGACCCTACGGGATTGCTTCACAATCTACTGTGTGTGGCAGCTATGCTGGATCATACCATTGATGCCACTCCCAATAGTAATAACATAAATAAAATAAAGAGGTTGGTGGAGAAGGTATGGTATCACTATTGTATAATGTCATGGAACATCATAAATCTACCCCAGAATACATCAGCTAAATTGAGTCAGAGAAAGTTCCCTTCCAATCTCCGTGCTGGTGATTAGATATGCTTAAAAATAAAACAGGTCTGCTAAGCTTCCCAGAGAGAACATTTTCTGCAGTAGGAGTATGCATTCTGATATTCAACTCCCTATATAAATAATCTTTTAATGTTTCAAATGAAAGCAAAAAATGTACTTAAAATCCTATGGGGGGAAAATGCCTTCATTGAACCAATCTACTGCAACTGGAGCACAGAGCAAAACATGTCCTAGTACACTGATTTATAAATTTAGCCAGCTACTTTGTAAACCTAACAAATGCTCTGATGCCACAGCTGTTCTAGTAAGATTATTTAAAGTTTTCACTTTGTGATTATAAATCTCCATTCGATCACTGATCTCACTGTCTCAACAAACAGCTGCTTCTGTTGCTTTCCTTATCAAGGCCATAGCCAGGATGAAGCTGGGGGGTTACCATTTTACCCCACCTAAGATTATTTGGACAAGTAAGCTTTTTCATTTGGGATATGAAAGCATCCATTAAATAAGGAGAACTTGTTTTGAGGATATAAAAATATCTGATTTTAAAAAATCAGTGGTCGATTGTCTACCAGCTATTCTCACTGGATGTCAATTCAAGGCAGGTTGCCACCCCCATCCCCGGTGGAGGCTGGAGTCCCCTGCTGATAATCAGCTGGCAGATGGGAGGACTTACCAGAAGAAAGAGGAAAGCCTAGGCCACATTGCTGGTGTCACACAGGCAGTGACATCTGAGTAACACTCTGGTGTTTGGCAAAAACTCTATGGTAGAAGCCATTTTTACCATAGAATTTTGCCCAAATACCTGAGCAGTGTGATGATGTAATTTCCTGTGCTATGCCGGTGACATGACCTGGGCCTTCCTTTTTCTCCTGGTAAGTCCCCCCATCCCCTGTTGGTTGTCAGGATGGACCTGGCAACACTGTTTCAAGGTCATTCCAAAATCCATTATTAGCCACAGTGTTGGATATGGCATGCTGGGGTAAGGGTTGAGAAATTACCTGTCCAAATTAGATATTCACAAGAGGGGGACCCGCGATACTCGCGCGGGGGGGGGAGAAGAGCCCCGTCTCCTCCACCCCCCCACCCCTCGATCTCCCCGAGGCAGGGGCCTCTCTTCCCCAGCTGCCCTCCCTCCCCCTCCCTCCGGGGGGGAGGAGGCGGCGGCGGCGGCGAGGCCTCTCTTCCCCGCCCGCCCTTCCTACCCACCAACCCACCCGGCTGGCCTGCCGGCTCCGGGGAGGAGGCGGCGGCGGCGGCAGCGAGGCCTCTCCTCCCCGCCCGCCCTACCTACCTCCCCGCCCTACCTACCTACCTCCCCGGCC
>NW_015166489.1:107408-120451 GCF_001447785.1 Gekko japonicus | reverse complement strand
AGCGCGTCATGGCGGAGGCGAGCGGGCGCGTGCGGCCAAAGCGAGCCTTTTCTCTCCCCCCCTTGCCTTTCCAGCGACGGCGGCGGTCGCAGAGCGTTTCCTGCGCATGCGCAGGGGACGCTCTGTTTCGGGGGGATTTAAACATCCCCCCGATTCCCCCCCCACATTTAAGATTTTTGTGCACACGTGGGGACTGCCCCACGTGTGCTTAAACCTCCCCCTGCCCCCCAAGTGCCCCCTCTGTGCTGATTTAGATATCCGCACAGAGGGGGCTACTTCGGTATTAGTATAAGGATTATAACAGCAGAAAAGCTTCCAAGCAATAACCGTTCTTATTCAGGTAATGCAATTCGGACACAAAAAAGAGGGCTGAAGAAGCTATGGGGGAATTATCTGATTTTCATTCTTTTCTTTGAAACCCCAGCTGTAAACAGGACAACTGCACCTAGTAAGAAAGGCTGGCTGTGGCCCTGTCCCCAATATCCAAGTCTACATTTTAATCCAATTTTGATTCCTCCCTCTTCTGTATGAATGTTTTGTCCTTCTGTATTCTCCTCCATCACTCACCTTTGTCATTCTCTGGGGGCCTACCTGGCAGCCACACTGCAGACATGTCTTTGTTATTTTAAGTTCAAGTTCAGGTGCCTAACAGCTAAAGACCAAAGTGAAAATTACAGGTATTAGAACAGTTTTGCACTTAAATGTATATGCTGTATTTTTTAAAAAAAAAAAGTCAGAAAAGCATATTCCCAAACATCAAAACAACATCATCAAAATAAAAAATAATACCCATGGCAAATAGAATAAAACAGTCAGCCAGGAAAGGAGATCTAGAGACTGATCACCTCACATATTTTATCTGTTCTTATGCATGTGCTGCATAAACTAGACACATTGCTGGTTTTTAAACTGAGACAATGAGTGCTTCAAAAAGGATCATACTTGCTTATATCAGAGGAATGCAAGAAGTGGCAAAGTTGAAAATCCATGTAAGTAAGTCACATTGTCACAGGTTTCCCAGAGGACTGTGAGAAGAGGGGGTTCAGACCAGAGTCCTAAGGATTTTTTTTTTTACTTTCCTTTATTATTATTCTTTATCTGCCACTTGGGAGGGGTCTCCAAAATCATCATAGGCCCTAGAATATGACTGTAATGTAAAAATGAGGCTGAGACTCAGTAGTAAAGTCCCGTATCAGTGATTTTGTCCTCAGGCCCTTGATAAAAAAGTTCCGAGCATATCACACCATTGTGCAGTTTGCGGTGGGTGGAAGCCACCAACAGACTTCTGTGATTACGCTCCCTGGGTGACTGGCCTCTATTGAGAGTGTTACTGGCTTCAAGTTGGCCCTGGAGGCAGGGCCAGCTCGCTCACTAGGCGAACTAGGCGTTTGCCTAGAGCAGGCCAACCTTTAGGGGTGCCAAACTGCACCCGGGGGCCCCTGCCAAAAGCCCCCCTGGTTGGAAGGTGCCCTCCCCCCTTCCCTTTGTTCCTCTGCTGGCCCGCCAGCCACCCCCTCCGTCCTCCGCTCGAACTTTTCCCCACAGCACACGTGCCCCACCCTCCCCCCTAAGCCCACTCTTCTGCTTCGCCCAACTTTTGGCTCGTCCCTCCCCCACTGGCCCTACTCTGAAGGCCCCTCCTCCCTGGACTGGGTTCTAGCCGGCCTGGCCCCCATGCCGCAAAGTGCCCGGCGAGGGAGGTCTGCACTGTGCAGATGGCCCCCCAGAGACTCACTTGGCCGGGGGGGAGCGGTGGGTGTGGCAGGTCCTGCTCAGATGCAGCCTTTCCACTCCCCACCGAGGCCAAACGTCCAGACCAGGGGGGGGGACTTGGCTTCTGCAAATGGCCCCCGCGCCCCCAGGTAGTGGAGGGAGGTAGGGGCCAGAGGCCAGACACTTGGTTTTGGGTCCGCTGGGTGGGGGGAGACCAGGGCCGGAGAGGCACGTGGCGGGGGGAGACACAAGGTGAGGTGGGGTGCCACAAGGCAGCCTCACTTGGGGGGGGGTGCTAGTTTCGCCTAGGGTGCCGAAAAACCTCGGGCCGGCCCAGCTTGGAGGGAAGGTCAAGAGTGGCATGTGCTCTCAACCTCCTTGTCATTCTGTACCCAAATTGACCATGAATCCTCCCTTTTATACTCTCAAGGAGTGAGAAAGAGATGTGTGTTCTTTTGGCCTGCCATTGTTTTTGGTCTGGCTGTGTTTACATCCAGATGGGCCAGTCATACTGCTGACACTCGGCCCCAGCAGCTCCTTCTTGCGACACCCATGGTTGGCATTTTAAAATAAACAAGCTATTGCCCTCTGAGATTGTTGAGGGAGTTTTCTAAAATGGGTGAATCAGCCATGTTCCTGAACACGTCTGTCAGCAGTGCTCGGGGTTAAAACGAACACTACTGTGTTCTAAATTCTAAATTGGGTAAGAAGATAAACAGAGAGCTAAGATTAAAAATTTAATTCCATTTCCATATGGGAAGGGAACCTATTGTATACTCTGGTTTTACTTTTGGAATCCTGTAAAAGAGAGGGGCTTTTAAAAATGCAAATATAAACTTTGCCCCCCTCTCCAAAGCTAATATGATGGCTCCTTGCTAAGGAACGTGCTTCAGCAGCCATCTCTGCCTGCCCTAACAGACTGTGAAAGATTTAGTCCAGGCTTCTGTTCTGATCATGTCAGGTCTGTTTGCTGCTGCCTCGTGCAAGAAGAGACCAAGAAAGACAGATGCTTCAATCTCCCAGCCACTCGTCACTTTGCATAACCATCACATCACAGAATTGTGACTTTTTCTATTATAACAACCACTAAGAGAAGAGGGAACTTTGGTACCCCGGTCATGGCTGGAAATAGAAACAGTGGATTTTCTGGGACACGTGGTTTTAAATTTCTTAATGCTTTGACTGCACATATGACGTATGCATCTTCAGGAAGCAACTGAATAACATGTGAGCTCCTATATTTGTATCAGAAACAGGCAACTTAGATTTTGTGATTATTGTGCCAGCTTCATATTCAATTGGGGAAAATCCATCCGATTTTGAAACTTTAACTTTCCAATCTGTCGTTGATATTATGACTATTATTATGATGATGATGCTCTAACTTCATAGAATTGCATGCCTCTTTTATACTTACTAGATTTTCCAGTTTCCTGCCTCCAACTGGAAAATACACTTGTTATATCTACTGGCTTGTAGACTCCTGTACTGATTATTGCCTGCATACTTAGTTCTCTCTCTCTCTCTCTCTCTCACACACACACACACACACACACACACACGGGGGGGGAGGGGGGAGGGACTCTTAACCTTCCTTCCTGGGTTGCCAAGAACCACTACAGACCTCCAGACAAGGATTTTGTTTGGGGCCTCCAGCTGGCCTCACCCAGAACTAGCCCAAATATCACATAAATACTGTAAACCAGTATTTTACCAGCATGTTATGTTTAGGTTCCTCCTGGCAGGGGAATGGAGGGGACTTACGTAGAGAAACAGAAAGGCCCAGCTTTTATCACTAGTGTCACACAGGAAGTGACAACATCACACCAGTGTCATTCAGGAGATGCTCTGGTATTTGGGCAACTGCTCTATGGTAAAACTGACTTCTACCATAGAGTTTTTGCCAAAATACCAGAGTGCCACCTGGACGTTCCAGCTATAATGACATCACTTCTTGTGCGATGCTGGTGATGAAGCCTGGGTCTTTCTCTTTCTCCAGGTAAGTTCCTCTGCTGGCTGGCTGATTGGTGGCTCGGGGGCAGAGCCTGGCAGTGGGGGGACACCTGTACCAGGGGGCCTGACAACCCTAGTTACCTTCCAAAATCCTGGGTGTTTACCTCTTCACATGTAGCAAAACTGAAGTATAAATGATATCTTTTCATAGCTGTCTTGACTACCATGTAAACATATGCATTGTGTCATTATCACAGCTATCTTCAGATGAACATTGTTCTTCATAGCATGTAATACAACCCATTTTGTGCTCATAACAGTCTATTCTTTTTAGGAGACTGCTGTATCACTTGTATCACATGCTGTATCACATTTTAAGACCACTATAAACTTTTCTATTGTGTCCTCCTGACACATCCTTTTCTTTTACTTTGTGCACAGCCAGTGTACATTAATGGTTAGATTAGAAAGTCAGGTTAGGTTCTATGGGAGCAATCCTAACCATGTCTATTCAGAAGTAAGTCCCATTTTATTCAGTGGGGTGTACTCCCAGGAAACTGTTCTTAGGATTACAACCTAAGAAATTTAGGTTCAAGTCCAGCCACAACACTCATAAGCTGATTGGGCTCCAGTCACCATTTCACAGCCTAATTTGCCCACAGTGTTGTTGTGAAGATAAAATGAGTGAAAGAAAAACCATGTTCACCCCCAAAGCTTCTGACAGGAAAGGTGGGATAAAAATGCGGAAGACAGATTCTATGATCTGTTTGTCCAAGTTTATAACTGAGAAACGCTGAAGCAGAGGAACAAATGAATTTTCCAGGCCACTTAGTAAATCCATTCAAGAGGATTGTTAGTACAATCTGTTCATACAGTATTAATTCCTTTTGCAGACACAAGATGTGCACAGAGCACAAAGTATGCCTACACATACTGATTTTATTTCTCCCATTTACCAATGGGGATCAGAGATAAGTGATTTGCCCGAAGGCAGTCATGAATAACTGACTACTGTGAAGTGATGCTGCCACTGGAGGGGCAGGACCTATTTTATTTTATTTATTTATTTTAGTATTTATAGTCCGCTCTTCTCACAAGTGGGCTCTGGGTGGATAACATTTCAGTAATAAATAAATAATTAAAAGTTAAAAACACATAATAAACAGTAAAATGGAGATCACAGTTCAAACAAAAATAGCTGGCTGTGAGAGATTCCCCGGCCCACTGATTATAGCTAAATGTTGCTGGGTGGTGACAGACTCTCAGGGAGGCCATATATGGATGTCCGCTACCTCATCTGAAGGCCTGGTGGAACAACTTTGTCTTGCAGAGATTGACAGTATGCCATCGCCACTCACATCAGCAACTGGCTTGGCACCAGCTGACAAGGAACAGCTACACATAGAAAGCCTTCCTAACTCACCTCCTCGGGTTGCTCGCCTAAGGGACCGACTCTGCCAGGACTTGGCGACCCGGCAGCATGAAGCTCGCTTGCGGAGCAGACGGTTGTTCAGCCCTGAGTTTTGACAGGCTCCCCACTCTGGAAGGAGTGCCTTTGGTGCCAGCCCAGAAAGTGAGTAGTTTGGGAGTAACACTGGATGCTGCATTTTTCCATCTCAGGCAGATTAGGCTGCTGAAACCCTATCTTTACCCCCAGGGGAAGAAGTACTGGAAAAGCCATGATGGAACAAATATTACTAGTGATGCCCCCTCAGGGCACCACCCTGAGACTTAAGACAGGCTCAGCTCACATGGAAACCAGTCGTTTGATCACAGTAAGTTCAAATGGTGATCAAAATCATTTCAAACTTCTCAGCTTCCCTGATTTTAGTTGTTTCTAAAAAGGAAACACTTTCTCTCATCTGACTGAAACTTGGCAGAGAGGTTGCCATGGGTTAATGGTGGAACCCAAACTTATCCCCATTAAATGTAAACCAAAAAGATAACAACCAATAATGGGTATGTGACTTAAAGAAAGGGAAACAAGTTAGTAGAAAAAAATTCAAATTAGTGTAATAACTAAATGACAAAACAGTCTGATAACAACAAATATCTTTGCACATCACTTGGTCTCTTTCTTACTGTTGATATTATAATTATTACTCCATTCCACTGAGGTATAAAAGCTCCTCCTTTAGTCAACTATCTGTCCTTGCTAGGCAATGCAGGATGGTTGGTTTTCACTTCTCTCCAGTGTATATTTACACAGTTTAGATAAATAAAATGAACATTTAACTAAAGACTCATAACAAAAGACTGAATTCATTGTTAAGATGTAATGTGTGCAGCAGATGAATATGAAAACAATACATTTATCTTATTTAACAAAACATTGATTTTTATTTTTATTCTATTTTTTGTATCTGTAAGCTGGGATATAGCTAGCTTTCCTTACTTGGCATGGCTTTCTCTTTTCTCTTCAAATGGAGGGAAACCCCAGTTATTTCCTCATCAACAGAACTTCTGTCTCTTTATACCTAAATATCTGTGTAATTAGTACTTACCCTCTTTAGGCACTCTACTGTGGTCAGAATCATAGGCGCTAAAGATAATGACAGGGTTATAGTGATCTTACAAAAGCCAGGAGGCATGTTGGGTAGGAAACAAATTGGTGGGTTAAGTGGGTGTAATTTGAGGTATATCACTGGAGCGTGGGTAGCCACTGTCAATGTTGTTTTTATCCAGAAATGTTCCCATTTTTTAAAAAAGCAAGATCTTACTCTGTTAAAGTTGCCATGTCTCAAATTAAAGAACACATTGTTTGAGGATATCAAAGGTGCCCCAAAGCAGAGCTGTAGGTGGAGCAGGACACCAAGTGGCTCAACTTATGCTTTAGACTGTTGAGATAGAAATGATACAGGCGCACAGCAGCCACACACGCACACACACACACGGACAGGTTTCCCTGGCAGCAGAAATACCATAAAAGCTGGAGTGCTGAACTCCTTAGGGCTGTGCAGCAAATAGAAACATTAAGATGCCTGCTTCTAAAAATAACTGCATTTGGGTACTGTTGTTCATTGAGCCTTCCTGAGTTCTGCTTCAAACTAACGTATTCAGCCACAAGGAAGGTTTGAAAGTGGTACAATGTTGGGGTTGTTTTTTTTTAATTATTATTATTATTATAAAGAGTGCATTGTTGTACAGTCTTTGTCCATATGGTGAACATTTGACAAAACATATTTAGAAACACCAAAAGCACATTTTCACATTGTGTCAGATCAAAGAGTGCTATGTTGTTAATGCAAGTTAATGCTCTTTCCTCTGTGCAGAACATAAAGCCAGAGAAGGTAAAAAAAGGTGTCAGGGACTAAAAAGGTCAGACACAAAGGACACTTATCTCACTTGCCTAAGATTGATTGCCTATTTGGTCTCAAAGGATTTGTACTTGACTAACTCTGTATAGTCAGAGAGGAGTCTAATGATCCATGCCTTAAAGTAACAATCAAAGCATTTCTCATTCTAACCCTACATTGAAAATTGTGCTATAAGTAGTAATTAGGTTATTATATGGGCACACTGAGGCACTTGAATAAGAATGCCCAGAATCCTTGGGGGGGGGAGGGGTGCAACATTCACATTTTTATTCTGAACTTCCCTTTAAAGAGAACAGAGCAGTACAAACAAACAACCTTTATTGGCATAACAACCGAATTATAATGGGGAGGAAACAGTCTGAAAAGTCAATGCCCTGTCTGCTGATACATTGCTCGCCTCCTAGCTGCAAAGTACACAAATTTGGCCACAGTTTCAATCACAATTTGGTTCTGAGTAGATAATAAAAAAATAATTTTGCATTCATCAGATTTCCCTGCTTTCTCTCTCAACAAGGGGTCAATAAGTGTGGAATGTATAGCAAGATAATAACAGAGCAGTACATGTCCTCTCCACTGTGTTCTCACAACTGTCTTGTATGGTAGGCTATACAGGGACTGTTTTAATTATACATGGGCCCTGGGGGGAAGTCCAGGATGGGCCCCCAGAATCACTGCCAACCCTCATGTGGATCACCCCAGGCTAAAGCAGGGTGTGTCTTAAATAGTGGGTTCCATGGATGACTAGACTTTCAGTCTAGTGAGCAGCTCTACTTTATTCAGTGATTTCAGCAAGAGCAAGACTGTAGACCAGAGCCTAAGCTCGGTTATATTGCATGCAATGGCCACACCCCAACACACCCCACTCCCAACGATAGGCTATTTACAAAACTTTACATCTTAATTGGTTACTGCCAGAATCCTTTGGTCTATTGTTATTCAGCTCCAAAGCTCACCCTGTCTCTGGCAGCACAGTCCTGCAATGTTTCAGTCCCATTACATAACATCCCTCCCCGCTAAATTCCAAAGTACCCTAACAGGCATAGTCCTTGAGGAAAGCTGGCTTGCACTGCTCTCTCTGAGAATGCTGTGGTTCCTGCGGTGCTGGGGATGGCGCCAGAGCCGGGCTTGGTGAGGTGGGGACCTCTCTAGAGTCCTATGGGGCTGGAACAGAGCCCAGAAGGTCCGTCGTGGCCTGTGCGGGGCTTCCTGAATAGAAAAAAGTATTTTCTGAAATACTTCTGCCTGGGCCAGATGGCCCTAGCTGGTAACACCTCTGTGTGATTTCTGTCACCTGTGCAGAGGGCCTGTCAGATGGCCAGGCCGCATATCCATATACAAGACACTTTAACACTTTCGCCAGGATAGGGCAACATGCAGGTGCATTCCCAAGCATGGGAAGAGCTATGCCCAGTACATTAGCACATCAAAAGCATTCCCTGACATGACACATGGTCACTTGAAGAGGCTGGAGTGGGATGCCCAACTCCTAGCCAATTGAAACATACCTTGCCTGGCAACGCATGGTAACCAGAGATTGGACACGCCTTCCCACTCTCTCACTATTGGCCATACCTGGTGGTGACGGAGGAGGGGTATAACTGCAATAATCCATATGGGAAAAGGGAGTTCCTCGCTGGAAACAGAGAGTTCCTCTCTGGAAACAAAGAGTTTTTTTAGACTGACTGTTTGCTGTTAACATGGAGTGAGACTTTCAGGCAGCCAAGCTGGACTAGCTGCCCACAGCACCATGGGGTTCCTCTTCCAGGTTCCCTGGTGACACCCTGGACTATTTGCACACCAGCCTGGTAACTATGAACTACCTCTATCGTATAGTTAGAGCTGAACAAGCTATAGATATCATTTGTTTCTTATCTTTTGCTAGTCTCATGTTATATGCATGCTTGTGCACTGAATAAAGATAATATATAATCAATATTATCTGGACTTGTTTCCTCTGTTGCAACCTGATTTCTAAGACTGAATCTTGTGTCTAAGCCGTTCGCCTAAGAAGGCTACCACTGTGTTAATTAATTGTTTACAGCTCTGGTACAGAGCTGGTAAACTGGGTAAGTCCCATAAAGCAAGAAGGAGTTTGGGATCTCTGCTCCTGAGCTTTGGTGGGGGACTTTTAAAAGAGAGATCCTGGTGGCAGACTACTGGTACAGCCTGGAGAGTGTACGGACATTCTCCTGGGGTTTGTTTAATTGCTGATGAATGCTTGGTTTCTCTCCCATCCCTGGACTGGGGTGAGAGAGAGAAACCTTGACACTTCCTTCTTCTTGGCACTCAGGCTGCCCACTGTTATGAGTGGGGGCTCACTCTCAGTCGATGGCAATGATGGTTCCGGGCTGCAATCTTCCGCTTGGCTGAGGACAAGTCCGGCTCCTTGGGCAGCAGGTGGAAGCACAGCTGGTCTATGTGTCTGTGTAGAAGCTGGCCCCCATCTGTTGATACCTCATACGAAAGGCGTTTGGTGACTTGGGTCACCCATGCAGGACCACTGGAATAGTTCTGTGTGAAGACAGGGTCAGCTGGAAAGAACCCGTGGGGGCCTCCTGACTCACCAGAGATTGGCGGACTTCTGGGGCATGGTCCAGGTGCAAGCAGTCCAATCGCATCGTGAGGCAGTGGCCCATCAAGAGCTTGGCGGGGCTGTGGCCAGTGGATGCGCTCAGGGTCACTCGGTGGCCGAATAGGAAGCCAGGAAGCCAGCGGTTCCAGTCTTCGTGGGTGAGCCATTTTAGAGCATCCTTGGTAGTTCACACCATCCTCTCAGCTTGTTCATCGGTTGCCAGGTGGAAGGGAGCAGACTGCACGTGCTGGATGAGGTTCTTTTCCAAGAACTCCTGGAACTCCCCTGAAGTGAAGGCTGTGCCGTTGTCTGTCACAACCGTGTCCGGAAGACCGTGGATGCTAAAGCTATGTTTCAGAGCCCAGATGGCTGCACAGGAAGAGGTGGATGTGACTGGCATGACTTCTAGCCACTTGGTGTATGAGTCCACTAGGAGAAAGAACAGCTGCCCCTGGAATGGGCTGGCAAAGTCCAAATGTAACTCCACGGGTGAATGGGGGCCTTCGGAGTTTCGGGGCGTGTCTCCTGGCAGGCCTGGCAATGCTATACCCAGGCCTCAATTTCGCTGTCCATTCCTGGCCACCACATGTAGCTCCTAGCCAGTGCTTTCATCTTCATGATTCCTGAGTGGGTCTCGTGCAGGGCTCCCAAAACTTTTTAACGTGATGGTGGGGGAATCACTACCCAGCTTCCCCATAGGAGGCACCCCTTGTGAGCTGAGAGCTCATCTTTGTGAGATGTAAACACTGAACTCTGGGCCCACCCAGCCAGTGGGCCATCCCCTCCCCACCCAGTCCAAAATGTGGGAGAGGATGCAGTCCCTGTCGGTGTGGCAGGAAACATCAGTTGCATGCAGAGGGCAGACTGGTAGGTCCTCCACCATCAAAATTTGGTGTGTGGGTTCCAGGTCCGGGTCCACAGGGCTGAAAGGTCATCCGCGTGAGCCATAGCCTTCCTGGGATGGTACTGCAAGGCATATTAGTACCCCCCAGAAATATAGACCAGCGCAGGACCCTGGGCGACAGCATCTGTGGCATCTGGTGGTCTGAGGTGAGGAGACTAAGCAGGGGCTTGTGTTCGGTAGTGATGGTGAAGGGGCAGTCATACAGGTAATCGTGGAACTTTTTCACTCCTGTCACAATCGCAAGGGCCTCTTTGGCGATCTGGGCATAGTTCCATTCAGCTGACAACAGGGTTCTTGAATAGTAGGCCACCGGCACCTCTCTACCGTCAGGCAATTGATGGCCCAGGACTGCACCAATGCCGTAGGGAGCGGCGTCACATGCCAAGATGACCAGCAGTGTCTCATCAAAATGTGCGAGGATGTCATTCGAAGTTAGCAGCTCTTTCATGGCATGGAAAGTGGCAGCCTGCCACTGGCCCCACACCCACGGGGCTTTCTTGTCAAGCAGGTGGTGGAGCGGCTCTGCGAGCGCACCTTTATGGGGCAGGAAGGAATGGTAAAAGTTCAGAAGCCCCAAGAAAGCTTGCAGCTCAGCTTTCGAGGTGGGAGCGGGCACGTTTGCGATGACATGAACCTTGTCGGGGGCTGGGTGGATGCCATCTGCGTCCATGGCCAACCCCAGGAATGCGACATGGAGTACCCCCAGGAGGCATTCCGCTTGTTAGCCAATTACCGGCCACTAACAGGGTCCTGGCTCTTGTCAGTACTCTGGGCTTGGAGTACATCGACCTCACATGCGCGCCTCCTTACACTGGGTTGCCATGTCCCATCGCCTCTGCTCTTGCAAACGAGCCACCGGTGGAGGTGAATCAGGAGGCGTGGTGCTTGTGCTTGGCTCTGCCAGCATGGCTTGAGGTACAAACTCTCCTGTTGACTGGTGCTCATTCTCCTCAGTACTTAGGTCTGGCGATTCAAGGGGTGCAGGGAACTCAACCTCAGAAGTTGAGGGTGCAGAATCCCCTGGGTCAGGGTCCATGTGGTTGAGCTGCACGGTGGGCATGACACCATCCCCCTAGGGCCCCCTCCTCCTGAAGGCCGGGTTTATTGGGGTACTCAGCGTGATACTCTTTGATTAACTCAGGGGCATGGAGATTGGTAGCGGGTTCCCAGGAATGATCGTCGGGACCGTAGCCCTCCCAGTCAACCAAATATTGCAAAGTTCCACGCTGCAGGCGGGAGTCTAGGATTTGATGGACTCCATATTCCTCTCCATCTTCGCTAAGGATGGGTGGTGGTGGCGCCGGTGGTGTGGGACGGTTTGGATCGGCTGGGGACAAGGGGATCAGTAGGGACTGTTGGAAGACGGGATGGATGCGAAGGTGGTCTGGGAGCTGAAGACGGAATGACACGGGGTTGATCTGATCTGTAATTTTATACGGGCCGATAAAATGAGTGTCCAGTTTACGGGAGTGACCAGGCCATCTCAGGTACCGAGTGGATAGCCACACTAGGTCTCCAATGTGTAGCAGGGGGCCTTCTTGCTGCTTTCAGTCTGCGGTTTCTTTGTAAGCCTCTTTGGCATGTTGGAGCTGCTCTTTAAGCAGATCCTGCAGTGCCTGTAATTCCTGTAGTCAGGTTGTTGAACTATTAATATGCACTGTCAGATGAACTGTCAGATCTGCAGGATCTGAGTGACAGCAGTGAGACTGCTGGAAGCCTGTCTTGGCCGGTTTAGACCGGTTTATGGTGTGAGGCCACAGGTATGACTCAGCTTAATGCTGATTGGTTGTAAATATGTATATAAGTGGACAAGTGCAGTCCAAACTATTCCTTTTGGGAATCGCGGTGTTTGGCGAAGCACTTTGCAGGAGCGTTGTATATTCTGTGAATAAACTGTATATAGTTCACCACAAAGAACTGTGTTGCGTGGTACTATATGCTGGATGTGCTGGTGACTGCTGGAGAGTGGCTGGAAAGGTTGGTGTGGCTGAAATAGTCCTGGAGGCTGGCAAGTAACTTCTACTGGCATCAGGCTGCCTAACACGCACTGTTCAACAGGGTTATGGGCCCAGCCTGGCGGTGTCTGGAGCAGTGAGGTGTCGGTTCAGCCCAGTGGGGACTCAGCCTGACGGAGACCAACTCAGCCTGGCAGCCAGCACTGTCGTTCGGAGAGCTTCGGTGAGCCAAGCCGGGAGCGTGCGTGCAGCTGTGGACGGAGAACGCAGGGTGAAGGACGAGGCATTCTTCCAGGAGCGGGGGAGTGAGAGCCTGCCCGGGCTTGTCTTCAGCAGCAGAGAGCCGCACGGACGGAGAGGAATTCAGGCTCCCGGGGAGACTGTCCGGGACCATATAAATGCCCTGACTGATTTATTTCAACAACTTGAGAATAGGGGGAAAATAATAATTCCTGAAGACCGTTGTTATCTCCTCCTCAGTTCATTATTGCCTGAGTTTGATAACCTTATAACCTCCCTGGAAGGATTACAAGCACAGCAACTCACTCTTGACTTAATTATTGGGAGAGTGATTGATTATGAATGCACTCACCGCTCACAGTTCTCTCCTGTTGCCTGGCAGCGAAATC
>NW_015166489.1:80089-104595 GCF_001447785.1 Gekko japonicus | reverse complement strand
ATGATTGCGTTATACAACTAGTATGGGTGATGCAACTACTGAAAGATTTTAATATGCAATGTACTGTACCAATGACTGTAATGTGCGACAACTTGGCTGCTGAGCAACTGGCAGGTTCACAGGGCATAAAGCCCAGGTCAAGGCACATAAATGTCAGATACCAAAATGTCAGGGACATGGTGCAAAAGAATATTGTAACCCTGAAACATTGTAAAACAAATGATAACATTGCAGACATGTTCACTAAGAGTCTGGATGATGTGAAGTTCCAAAATTGTAAAAGGATGTTGCATATGGTCTGAACAGATGTATATTAAGGGGGAGTGTTGAACTATTAATATGCACTGTCAGATGAACTGTCAGATCTGCAGGATCTGAGTGACAGCAGTGAGACTGCTGGAAGCCTGTCTTGGCCGGTTTAGACCGGTTTATGGTGTGAGGCCACAGGTATGACTCAGCTTAATGCTGATTGGTTGTAAATATGTATATAAGTGGACAAGTGCAGTCCAAACTATTCCTTTTGGGAATCGCGGTGTTTGGCGAAGCACTTTGCAGGAGCGTTGTATATTCTGTGAATAAACTGTATATAGTTCACCACAAAGAACTGTGTTGCGTGGTACTATATGCTGGATGTGCTGGTGACTGCTGGAGAGTGGCTGGAAAGGTTGGTGTGGCTGAAATAGTCCTGGAGGCTGGCAAGTAACTTCTACTGGCATCAGGCTGCCTAACACACACTGTTCAACACAGGTGTCCGCTGCTGGAACATTCGTGGACGGACAAAGGCTGGGGGAAAACTGAGGTTGACGTTTGTAATTCGCTGCAAAGGGAGTGATTTGGGTGGAGGCATGAACGGAGTTATTGTAAGCAAATTCAGCCAATGGTAGCAGCGAGTACCACTTGTCTTGCTGATAGCAGGTGTAGCACCGTAGGTATTGTTCTAATGTGGCGTTGGTCCATTCAGTCTTTCCATCGGTTTGGGGATGATACGCTGAAGATAGATGGACTTGAGTGCCCAGGCCTGAATGTAAGGCCTGCCAAAACCAAGAAGAAAATTGAGGTCCACGATCGGAGACAATATGGGTGGGGAGACCATGGAGTCGGAAGATGTGTTGGAGGTACAGTTGGGCGGTTTCGGCACCGGTGGGTATTTTTGTGCAGGGGACGAAATGTGCCATTTTCATAAGGAGGTCCACGACAACAAAGACACAAGTGTGCCTGTGAGAGCAGGGCAAATCGACTATGAAGTCCATGGATATGGTGTCCCATGGTTCGGATGGAGTGGGTAAAGGATGGAGTAATTCGGATGGCTTGGCTGGGACATCTTTGGCTCATCAGCATACTTCACAGGAACTGATGTATCAATCAACGTATGCCCAGACACGAAGGGGTCCAGGCGGAATATACAGGCGGTTCTGATGAAACAGCATGCCCTCCCTGGTGGTGAACACACCTCTTGTTCCCTGCTGGAGGTCATGTAGTCATTGTTGTGCCCATGGATCAGTGGCTTGACTTGCTTGGATCTCATCTGCCAAGCACCAGTGGCTAATGCTAGCAGCAAAGCCCTCCGGAGAGAGAATGGTGGTTTCTGGGGATTCCTTGGCCAGGGCTGGTGCATACTCGGGTTTCCGGGATAGAGCGTCCGCTTTCTGATTTTGGGTGTGCAGGATCTACGAGTTTTTAAAATTAAAATGAGAGAAGAATAAAGACCAATGGATCTGCCGTTGGTTCAGGTGGCGAGTTGTTTGCAAATGTTTCAGGTTGCAATGGTCTTTAAGGACTTGTACCTGGTGGCAAGTGCTTTCAGGATAATGTTGCCATGTTTCGAAAGTGGCTTTAATGGCCAACAATTACCATTCCCAAATTGTGTAGTTTTGTTCAGCGGATGTTAGTTGGCTGTAGTAGTAGGCACATGGTTGTAATGGCTGTGTGGAGTTATCGCGTTGGGAAAGGATGGCACCAATAGCAACGCTAGAAGCATCGGCCTCTACGGTGAATGGGAGACGAAATTCTGGATACCGAAGTAAGGGTCCAGACATGAAGCAGGATTTTAGCTGAAGAAAGGCGTATTCCACTTCTGGTGTCCATTGAAATGGTTCCTTGGGGCGAAGAAGCCGGGTTAAGGGTATGGTTAAGGATGCGTAAGCGGGGATAAATTGTCTATAATAATTGGCGAATCCTAAGAGTCTCTGAACATCCTTCCAATTCTGGGGTACCTGCCATTGGACAATAGCCTCGTCTTTTTTCAGGTCCATGAGGAGATCTTGAGGGGATACTATATGACCCAGGAATTCCACAGAACGTAAATGGAAAGTGCATTTTCCTAGCTTGGCGTACAGGCCATGAGTACAAAGGCATTGGAGAACCTGATGCACATGCTCCACGTGTTGGGTCATGGAGTTGGAATACACAAGGATATCGTCCAAGAAAATAATTATGAAATGGTCCAGTGGATCACAGAAGATGTCATTCATGAGCCATTGGAAGACCGCTGGGGCATTGGTTAATCCAAAAGGGATCACTAGATATTCATATTGTCCTAATCTGGTACCAAAAGCCGTTTTCCACTCGTCACCTGGTTTGATGCGTACCAGCTTGTATGCTCCACAAAGATCTAATTTTGTGTAGATCTGTGCTCTTTTTTTTTTTGTTGAAATTTTTTTATTGTTGGGATAATACCATTCGTCACAAACTATATTCATTGAAATGATTTACAAATATCCCCAATTTATCAAAGTGCCCCTCCCCACCTCCCGTTGCATGGCTTCCCACAATGCTTACATCCAGTCATTTTTGTTATCTTAACACTTTCTATCATAACCTTTTCATTTTATTCTAACTCTCAATGAATATTCTACAACTTATTTCCTGTTATTAGGTAACTTCTTTCTTTCACACTGTAGATTATTATTTCTAATATTCTTCAAAACATAACAAATTATTTTTTACGTCCCAGTTATTCTCTAAATATTGTTTAAAGTCTTTCCAGTCCTCATAAAAACTTTCATCTTCTTCGTTATTTAATTTTCTTGTAATCTTGTTCATTTCAGCCATAAATAGTACTTTTTTAATCCCATTTTTCTGGTATTTTGTCTTGTTTCCAAAATTGTGCATAAGTCATTCTTGCCATAGTTATCAAATACCAAAATAAAATTCTTTTGGTGACATTCAAGTCTTCCATTTTCAAACCCAACAACATTACTTCAGGTTCTTTTTTAAAGTTAGATCTGTACTCTTTTGAGGCGATCCAATTGTTCGGGGATTAGTGGTAATGGGTACTGGTCTCAGATGGTAATTTTGTTCAGGGCCCTATAGTCGTTGCAGAGACGTAAGTCACCGGTTTTCTTTTAGATAAATAAGACTGGTGCTGAGAGTGGGGATGTGGAAGGCCAGATAAATCCTCATGCCAGGTTTTTCTCCAGAAACTCCCGTAGGGCTGTGAATTCTGGTTCTGCCATGGGGTACAACCGTCAAACAGGTAGGGAAGTGTCTGGGATCAAGTCAATAGCACAGTCATATGGCTGGTGTGGAGGAAGTTGATCAGCTCCCTTTTCTTTGAAAACATCTGTGAAGTCTTGATAAGAAGCAGGGATGGTTCTGAAGCAGATGCAGGTATGGTGGGGAACAGAGTTGCTGGGGGTTGAACCGGCAGCAGTAGCTGTGGGTGGATGGACAACAGGAGCAATGAGGGTGGGAGGACAGGAGATTCAAGTTCTGGTGGAGTAGAAGACAGGGTCAAAGGAGGTGGGACAACAGGAAACCGGAGTTCTTGGTGGATCCAATCCACTTGTGGATTATGGGTTCTCAGCCAAGAGAGACCCAAGATGACTGGAATTCAGGGCATACAAGCGATATTGAAACGTAACTGTTCCTGGTGGTGATGGCTTCCACCAGAGCCGGGTTTTTTTTTCTTGGGTTAGGATACCATGTTGTTTAACAAAGAGAATGTCCATGAAACAACAGGTTGCTCCAGAGTCCAGCATGGCATGAATGAAAAGCCACCGACCATCAGGGAGTTGTATTTTAATAGGGATCAAGAAACATCCGTGATCTGGAAACAGAGAGTAAGAGGACCCCGCTAAGTGCCCCAAGCCCGTGGGTCGAGTCAGGCCTGGAGCTGGTTTTTTACTGACGGTAGCGGGGCCTCAGGCCGACACTGTTTGTCCGGACAGGTGAGGGAATAGTGACCAGCCCCAATACAGTATAAACAGAGGTTCTGGGTGCGGCGGCGAGTCTTCTCCTCAGGAGTAAGGCGCGGCCACACTATTCCCACTTGCATTGGTTCCCCCTCGTTTCCTGAAGTCCCGGGACTGGCTGCATTCCTTGAATGCCCCCGGGAACTGCCCCTCAGAGAGGGACTTGTTGACAATCTCCCTTAGGGCACCTCGAAACCCCTCATGACCCGCTTTAATGAGCTAGGAAGGGCACGGATCAAGGCTGCATGTGGTTGGGCACACAGATACGAGCAATCTGTCGACTTCCTCCAGGCTGAGTAGGCTAAAACTATCCAAACCCAGAATCAAAGATGTGCAAGGGGCCTCGAGTTCACTTACTGTTTCAACTGTGGCTGGGAGATCATGGCGGGGTGCCAAGACTTTATCCGTGAAATAGCTCGCGAATGCCTCGCAGCCAATATCCAATTCCCTAACGTTTTGCCTGCCCTGTGGCAGTGCTGTTAAAGACCGAATTGTTCTAAACGATTGGGCTGGGCGTGAGCTCATGCGCTCAATCGTGGATGCATAGAATTCTCTCTTAGTGACCTTGGTTGCCATCTCATATGATCTCATAAATGTCCTTTAAGATGCTCTTGTTGCCTCATCACGGACACGGCGCCACCGTCTCTCTAGCCGTCTTAGCTCTCGCTTCATCAGCCACAACTCCTGGGTATACCAGGAAGCCAGCCTAGAGTGAGCACGCAGAGGGTGCCCAGGAGCAATCTCGTCAATGGCTCGGGAGAGCTGGCTATGCCAGTCCTCCACAAATACATCCAAATCATTCAGGGGGCCTTGGATCCCACAGAGCCATCTGAAGCCGCTCTGGGTCCATTTGGCTCCGCGGGCGAGCTAAAATCTGCTCGCCGCATAAACAGGCTTGGGGTGTAACATCCAGATGGGCCTTCAGGGCAAAGTGGTCCAACCATGGTACTGCTAATGCAGTAATCTGGTCCACTATTACTCTAGCCACGAAGATCAGTTCGAGTGTTTGCCCAGCTTGGTATGTGAGGGTTGATACAAATTGGGAGAGTCCTAGTGCCGCCATGGATGATACTAGGTCCACTGCCTGACTGGCCACCGCTTCATCAGCATGGACGTTGAAATCACCCAGGACCAAAGGTCTAGGTTGCCCCAATGCCCAGCCTGATACGGCCTCCATCAGGGATGGCAGGCTACTGGCCGGTGCGTTAGGCGGTCGGTACACCAGCCAGATTGCCAAACTCTCCTCGACTTCCAGAACCAGGCCGACACACTCAATGCCCGTGTTCTCCAACGGCGGGAGCACCCTGAAGGAGTAAACCTCCCGAATGAAAATAGCCACTCCTCCCCCCTGCCCCCAGTCCATGATTGGTATAGGACCAAGAACACAGGTGGGGCAAGTTGGGAGAGAGCTACGGTCTCCCCATCCCGCACCCAGGTCTTGGTCATGCATGCCAGGTCCGCCTTTTGTTCTAAAAGGCAGTCCCGAAGGACTGTGGTCTTATTATTGATGGACCTGGCGTTGCACAACACCTATGTCGGAGGGGGGTTATCAATCCTGGCCCCACTGCTTACCACCTTTGGGATGGGTTGCAAGCAATGTTCCCTCTAAGCTATGGAGTCTTGTGAGCAAAAATTCTACTTTGTGAGCTGCTGGCATTAAAGTTGTGAGCCAGCGATTTGGCTACTGCATAAGTTAGTTTGCTCTGGAGCCATCCTTCCTGAGCAAAGACAAAAATGTGTGAGCCGGAGGCTAAAAAACGGTGAACTAGCTCACACTAACTCAGCTTAGAGGGAACACTGGTTGCAAGCTAGAAGGGCGCTGAGCCATTTTATTTCTCAGCATCCTTCCCTTAACTCTCTGTCTGGACCCACCGCTATACTTCCCCCTCCCCAGGAGCACCAGAATCTGTTCCCTAGGCATTGCCACGCCAGCCAGTCTTTGCATGAGCCACAGACCGCTGGCAGGCTAAGTGAGCTGTTCCTCCTATGTGCATACTAGAGGTGACTGTTACACCTGTCCTACTAAGTAACACAAATCCTATACTGAATTGCTAAATTCATCAACTCTATATATGCAATTATTCTAACTGCTAATAACACACAATCCTCCTAATTCAACCTAGCAATCAAAATTCCAACATTTTAGCAGGGCAGTAGCTGAATAAAAACATCCTAATCTTCCTAGCATAAATTGTCTCCTTCCCATCAGCTAAACTACTTCTAGTCTCTGATCCCAAATCAACAGCAGGGGTTACTGCCTATTCATCGGATCTTCAGTTCTTCAGTTCTTTCTGGCTCCATGTCTGCAAAGGAGGGGGGGAACCACTCCACCCTTTACTGCTTATCATTGTAGTAAACCAGCCACTAGGGGCAGTCTAGTCTCCGGGCTCTCATAGGCTGAGAGCTCCTCTCCTTGGTCGTCTAAGGCCGTCTGGCCCATCCAGTTCTTGTAATTCAGCAGGGAGATCCACATCCCACCAGGGATCTCTGCTCCTCCCGTCCACCTCAGAAGCTCCGCCACAGGTACCATCAATCAGTAGCTCCCGGTGTCGCATTCCGATGATCCCGGTGATCATTCCAATAGTCTCAGCCGCCACAGTCCCACTGTTGCCCGCTGTGGCATTGCCTGGACTGCCAGATGGTCGGGGGCATTCCAAAGGAAGGGGAAACCCCCCCCAGGCTCCCCCACCATCGACCACAGGCTCCCCGCCGCTGCCGCCCACTCAGTTGCCACCGCCTCCACCACCGCCAGGAAGTCTCCACTACTGCCTTGCCCCCAAAATGGCCACCACGCCATCAGAGCAGGAACTGCAAGACCATCAACCATCCCACTAGCGCCCGCAGGGGCCTCACGCCAGCCCAGGGAAGTAAGTGAAGGAGCTCTCATCGAGTAGGCCGACCCAACACTCTGTGTCAGGCCAGGACCGTGCCAGGGGAAATAATGCAGTATGGGGCAGTTTCTCACCCCACTTTCTGCATCAGCTACTGAGTACTTCTCTCACATTTTCTCAACCCAGTGCATTCGATGTTATTGTGTGGCTCCAGCTCACACTCAGTCATTGCAGGAGCGCAAGCACAATGCTACCTGCAACGTTGCCGCCATCTTTTTTTGTATTGGTCCGGGGTCACTCAGCCAGCAGAGTGGGAATACGAACCTGGGTCTCCCCACGTCAGTCTGCAACTCTGACCACTGTGCAGTGCTGCCTCTACTGATCAGCAGTAATGTTCCGGTGGTGTCGTAATGTAATACTCAGTTGCTCAAATGAGTGTCTGCCTGTCTGTTGCCTAGGACACATTTAGGAGTCTTGATTCTGGTTGCGTGGTGGGCTAGTTGTGGCAAATGGTGGGGAAGCGATGTGCTTTGTGCAGGCTGAAGAGAGGGCATGCACGGCAGTCAGAGTGTCGAACCAGGAAGACCTGGGTTCAGATCCCTAATTGGCCATGCAGCTTCCTGGGTGACCTTGAGCCAGTGACTCATTCTGGTTTAGTCTAGCCTACCTTACAGGACTGTCATGAGGATAAAACAGCAGAGGAGAGAACCACATACGAGCTCCTAGGAAAAAGGCTGAGATAACAGCATGATAGAGATGCTCTCTCAGTCACATGACTCAAAGACTGTGGCAAAAACCGCAAAGCCATACCAGGAAAGTGGTTGTGTTCCCTTGGCCATCCTTTCCAACAACCCTGTAAGGTAGCTCGGTATTTGTGTATACAGTTGTAGGGACTTTATTTATTGCAATATGGTACAGCCTGATATTATGTTCTTATTCCAGTGTGGAGTGCATGTGGGCCAATGGAAGCTGAGATCTGGTCTTGTATCTTACAGATAGTCCTACAAGTACTCCTTTGCATTTATATCATGCTTTTAACTTTAAAAGGATCATAATGCAAATCACGAGAAGTAGAGCAGGAAGGGTTGCATCCAATGCTCCCTCTAAGCTGTATGGTCTTGTGAGCAAAAATTCTACTTTGTGAGCTACTGGCATTAAAGTTGTGAGCAAGCAATTTAGCTACTGCATACATTAGTTTGCTCTGGAGCCATTCTTCCTGAGCTAGGTCAAAAGTGTGTGAGCCAGAAGCTAAAAAACTGTGAGCTACCTCACACTAACTCAGCTTAGAGGGATCACTGGTTGCATCAGTGTTTAGTTCTCATGGCTCTTTCTTACATGCCCAGGGAAATATCTCCACTTTGGGGTCAGGAAGCAATTTTTCTCCAGGCCAGTTTGGCTAGTGATCCTGGAGTTTGTTTGTTTTTTTGTCATCTTCTGGGTATTGAACAGGGGTCACTGGGGTGTGTTTATGGGGAGGTATTTGTGAATTTCCTGCATAGTGCAGGGGGTTGGACTAGATGTTTCTGGAGGTCCCTTCCAACTCTATGAGTCTATGATTCTATGATCCACCCAGGCTGGCTGCGGCCAGCATAGGCCTCTAGTGAGACTGGCGGGCTGACAGGAAATGTTTTTGGGGTGGGGGGGTTGGCGTAGAGGCTGGCAGTCTGGCGGGGACTGCTTTTGGTCTGGGGAGGGGCTTTGAAGAGCACCCAGGCTGGCTGCAAGCATACCAGCTCCTCTGTCAGGCAGAAGTGCCTGAGACCCTCCCCCCCTTTTCCTTCACCCTGCTTGGAGGGAAGGGAAGGGAGAGGGGGGAAAGGAATGGAACCCAGGCGCTTCTGCCTGTCAGAGGAGCTGGCGCACTGGCCCCTCTGTCAGGCAGAAGCCCTGGATTCCCTTTCCCCCCCCCCCCTTTGCCCCGCTTGGAGGCGAGACAAAGGGAAGGGAGAAAGGTAAAAGAATGGATCTCAGGCGCTCATTTTTAAATAACTGTGATTTTTTTTTGTTTACATAATGTGGTATGCAGTAGAAGTGGATGAACATCCAAAATAATACATGGGTCATTGTCCAGTGACTGTCCAATTCACAGAAAAATCTTAGCATTTAATATGCACATTTTGAATTTTTAAAACACTGGATTTTTAGTTGAGCAGCAAAGAAATAAAAATTACCCATATTCTCCTAAGGAGAGCATCTCAACATACTGTTTCATCTTGCTTTTGTCACCTCTCTCTCCAACACCAGAGTCATGTGCCTGTAATTCCGACAAATATCTTCTATTTTCCTTTAAGGACTACTTTACCCATTGGCAAGTGCCACTTGAGGCTACATTAAATTCCTTCATATGATGATGGTTTGAATTCCTCATACTTGGTGTATCATCTGGCAAGTATTCCTTCATGCTACAAGCACCTAATAGACAGATGCATTAGCTCTGCTGGTTTAGGAAGGAGGATTAGCAGTAACATTTCTAAAGTAACATCAGACTAGGAAATCTGCATTTTCCATCAACTGAGAAATGGAAACAATTCCTACTGGAATCCTCTTGGAACACACTGCATCCTAATTTTGCTCAGACTCAAGTGTATCTGTTTTTTCAATATCCTACACAACTGTTAATATTACAGTGTCTGGGTTGCAGACAATCTAATAGTTCCAGTTCTGTAATACCATGTTTATGCTTAAATGTCATCACCCTTTTGCAGGTTAGGAACATTTTAAAATGTTCCTAACCCACCATGAAAAGGAAGAGTATTTTGGACTACTTTGCTGGGACCCCAGCGAAATGTGGTGTGATTAAAGATTGTCCCTCAGCATCAAAGGAATCATCAAGCAATCCAGATGGAATGTCAACTCCTGACAATAATCCAGATATGGAACTTGAAAGTCTGACAACCGGCAAGTCAAGCCATTGCATTTCTGCCTCTGCAGTTAATGAGAGCTACTGGCCCACTTGTTGGACTGTAGAGCAGAAGAATGATCATCTCTGAAAAGTACTGGGTTTGCCGCATGGAGGACTCGGACAACGACATACTGTAGCACACATTTATTGTACTTAACACAGACAAAGACTAACTCTAAATGCCAACAGGGCCAACTATATACACATCCACCAGCAACCCCCCCCCACTCCCATTGGAGGGTTTAAATGTCCCGCCAAGGTGGCTATTGGTTGGGGCTGGGGAATCCAGGATCCAAAGTTCCCTTTGTTTTCGGATCCAAGCTCTGGCCTGTCCGCGGACCCCTGGAGGCGGTCCATGTACATAACAATCTCCCCAAAAAATGACTGGTTATTTTTCAATCGTGGCAAGTTCGGTTGCTCAGTGTGTAAAAATGTTAGATCCTTAGGGACAGAGAAGAAGACTGTGGGCATGTATCTTTCTAATGAGTGGATACGTGGCAAGGTGTCATGTAATGGAGAATTGATGAAACAGCAGCTAACATCCCTCAGGGAAAAGAATTGTGACCATAGAGAAAGTATAGGTCATAAAGCTGCAGTTAAAATCACAGCTGAAGCAAGGAAAGAAACACTGAAAACAGTACGTTTGAGGTCCGAAGAAAGAGAGATGGAAATCACCAAGAAAATATTCCATAAAGTGGCTAGAAAGAACCAGTCTTTTAATGATCTTCAGGCTGACATTGATTTGCAAGAAATAAACGGCGTTGATGTGGGGAGAATTTTGCACTCAGCTACTTCTTGTGCACATATTGTAGACCACATTGGCAGTGAAATGAGAATCACACTGATTAAGAAGATTACTGATTCCAAGAGTAAAATTTCATTGATACTTGATAAATCTACTACTGTGCGTCAGAAATCTGTACTGATCGTGTATATTCGCACCTACATTGAAGAGATGGACATGGAGGACCCTATGAATTAACTTCATTGGCTTGACGGAGCTGGACGACGTGACAGCAAATGGAATATTCAGAAGTTTGATGTCTACCCTTGAATCACTAAGGATCACTGAGGCAGTCTTAAAGGAAAGTTTGCTTTAGTTGACTTGTGATGGGGCTGCAGTGATTATAGGATCCCGTGGAGGAGTCGCAAAACTTTTTAAAGACAGATTCCCTTTCATTATTGTATGGCATTGTGCTAGCCATAGGCTGGAATTATCAGTCCATGATGTCGTGAAAGAGGTGTGTGGCATCACTAGATTTTGGAGAGGAAGGGAAAGGAGTTTGTAAGCCACTCTGAGACTCCTTTGGGTAGTGAAGGGCGGGGTATAAATCAAATCTTCTTCTCAGTGTTGTACTGAATGGGCCACTGGCCTGATCCAACATGGCTTCCCTTATGTTCTTAACTAAGGCTCCAGTCTCTGGCTTTAAGGATCCACAGATCTGGCCATGCTGAGAATTAGAAATATTAATGGTACACAAATAACATTTGCTTGAACAGTTTACCATTGCACTCCTCAAGATGAGGGGAGAAAGAATGAGGCAGATGAAAATTGATTGAGGAGGGAGGAGATTCTGGGTGGCAAACAACCTAGATCTCTGGAAGAATTCCTGAACCAGGAGTGAATATATCAAATGGCAAAAAGACTAGCTTTGTAACCAATAAACTTAGATTACCTTTGTTGATAAACTACACAGTGTTTCTTGTGAGATAGTCATTGCACCATTAATAAATTAAAAGAAAGATGTTTGAAGTAAAAGGCATCTGTTTATTTTTTTAAAAAATGCTTTTAAAGATCCAGGATTTCTGGCAAGTTTTTATTTTTATAAACAGATTTAGGACTTGTCACAATCGACACAGGGACTTAAAGAAGATAAATCAGTGGGCTGTTCTCAGATTAAGGGTGCCAAAACCAATATCCAAACCTTTCCTCTGTGAACAATCCTCTTTTTTATCTCATTTTGAACTATAGAGGTTCATAAATCACTTATCTCTGTTACTCTTTGAGCACAAAAAGGGTTCCTTCATGGGCTTCATTAATTTCACATAATCTTGGCTGTATCTTCTTTCAGTTGGATGCCAAATGAAAACCTTTTTTTAGCCCATTTAGCAAGGTTTTGCTGCTGTAAAAAGAGGGGATTTTCCCCCTTGTTGCCCTCCAGCTTTTTCTAGTGCACATTGAAGAGATTTGTTCTAAGTGGGAACACCATGGGCTACAACAGGTCACCCCAAAGATTCCTGCTGGGACCCCTACATATCACATGAATTGCTCAACTCTGTGGGCCCCTCAGGAGAACCAGGATCCTGGGAAAGTCATTCTCCTAGACCCTATCCTGTCCATAGCCTTGGTTCTTAGGCTTTAGTGACACTGGATAGATGAATATGCCGTTTTCATGTTTTGTTTGTTTTTCATGTTGATCTTACCTATTTTTCTTGTTAGCATTCTCAATTAATTAATTTCTTTTGTGCCATGTTTAAGCTATCTCTAAAACTATCTATCCAGCTACCTAAAACTATTTTAAAGCTATTTTTATACAATTGATACAAAAACCAGCATCAATTTTAACATCAATTTTAACAGTAACAATGTTGTGAAATGTTGTTACCATGGCTCTGTGGGAAAAGATTGCTGTAGTTTCGTTCTGAGTGCAGAGAGCCCAGATAAGAAACTGGAATGTCTGAAACAAAATAGCCTGTTCAAGAACTTTGATCACTTGGAGTTTCTCTGCAAAGTTGACTCCACAGTAAACAGTCACTGACCTTCCCCTGAAATCTTAATATGACCCATGGCCAGGGAGGTAGAGGAGCAACTGCCCCACCTCAAGTGTGCTTCAAGTCACAAGCTATTATAATACAGCAGCATCTACCATTCTGCTTATTGTGGCTATAACTGCAGCCAATATTATGAAAAGGAATGTGCTAGAATGCAGGTTGTACAAAAATAGGGGCATATTGGCCATTAGATTTACCTAGGGTTGCCAGGTCCTACTTGGCTTTTAGTTGGGGGGCTCCCAGGTCTCTCCTGGGATCTTCTTGTATGCACACCTAAGGTTCATGCCACAATGACATCACTCAGAAATGACATCATCATCCCAGCCATGCCATAGAATCATAGAGTTGGAAGGGGCCATACAGACCATCTACAATCCCCTGCCCAATGTAGGACCAGCCTAAAGCATCTCTGACAAATATTCGTCCAGCCTCTTCTTGAAAGCTGTCAGTGAAGGGGAACTAACCACCTCTCTAGGCAGCTGATTCCACCTTTGAACCACTCTGACCGTGAAAAAGTTTTTCCTAATATTTTTATTTATTTTATTTATTATTAAATTTATACCCCACCCTCCCCAGAGTGGGCTCAGGGCGGCTAACAGAAGAGGCACGTATGCCAAGGTTAAAACAGTTAAAAACAGAATAAAACATCTTAAACAATACAATAAGTGCGAGTGCTCTGGTTGTCACAAATCCATTAATCACAAGATGGGGTTCTGGAAGGATAGACACAGAACAACAAGAGTTCCACACGGCACTGCCATCAGCTCTTCATCCCAGGGCCATCTCATTCCCCCCAATGACGCCCGCTCTACTAGATAATACTGGTGTGGTGATGGTATAATAGTGGTGGCGGCTCCTACTCAAAAGCCTGGCGAAATAGCTCCATCTTGCAGGCCCTGCGGAACTGCACAAAGTCCCACAGGGCCCGAGTCTCTTCCGGGAGCTCATTCCACCAGATAGGAGCAGCCACCAAAAAGGTCCTGGCCTATACCTTTCTACATGTGATTTAAACCAATTGCTTTGGGTCCTATCCTCTGCTGCCAACTGGAACAGCTCCTTGCCCTCCTTCAAATGACAGCCTTTCAAATATTTAAAGAGAGCAATCATGTCCCCCCTCAATCTTCTCTTCTCCAAACTAAACATTCCCAGGGCCCTTAGCCTTTCCTCGTAGGGCTCAGTCTCCAAACTCCTGATCATCCTTGTCACTCTCTTCTGCACCCTCTCGATTTTGTCCACATCCTTTTTGAAATTAGGCGTCCAGAACTGCACACAGTACTCAAAGTATGGCCTGACCAAGGCCTGACAGAGGGGCTATGACCTCCTGTGATTTCGATACTATGGCCCTTTTAATACAACCCAAGACTGAATTTGCCTTTTTTGCCACCACATCAGACTGACTGGCCTGTAGTTTCTCGAATCATCCTTCTTCATCATACGTCAACGTTCTAGCATTTTGGCCAAAATCTCTATGGTAACCATGGAGTTTTGGCCAAAATGCTAGAGAGTGGATGTGTGATGTGCCTGGTGTGATGACTTCACTTCCGGGTGATGTCATCATGACATTGATATGGGAGAGGGCTGTTCAGGGGTAAGGCTTCCACTGCTGGCCTGCTGGCTGGTGGCAGATTGAAGACCCCAAAATCAGGGGAAACCCTGACCTGACCGGGGGTCTGGCAACCCTAATACCCTGAAAGCTCTGTGTGGGCCACTACACTGATGGCCACTGGCAAGCAGGAAAAGGAAGAGCCAGCACTGCAGGCCCTTCAGTAGTGACAGTGAATAGTGTCAGCTTACAACTTCCATCCTCCTGCACTTCTGCTGAGGAGGCACCTGGCCAGGTGATGCTGATCACTGTAGCAACTGAAGGACCTGATCTGAATGGCCCCTGAGGTACTGGCTCGCAGCATCACAGAGGCAGCTCAGCTTGCCTCTTCCTGGCTCTTCCTTGTTATGCCTGCTCTTGCAGTGGGAGAAAACTGGTGTGTGTGTGTGTGGGGGGGGGTTGATGTTGAGGATGTGATGACATCGTTTCTGGTTGCTGTGTCTATGATGTTCTAGGAATTTCCCCAACCTCTACGGTCTTTCCATAAAGACTGGGGAAATTCTGAGAATGTTGCATGGTGTTCCCCTTCCCTGTGACCTGCCCCCAAATGTTCCCAGGCCTGGCAACACTATTCCTGAGTCAGTTAAACTTCCCAGTTCACCCCTGGACAAAAATCATATTAGGGGTGGTTTGAGAAACAATTTAAACAAAGAAACTGTGGGCAGTGAAAGGGAGTGTTGAGAAATGGACTATTATTTGTGTTTTGTGGACTGAGACTTGCTGACACTCTATAGGAATAGTGCACACACATACCCTAGGCGCAGGGGAAACTATTTGAAGTCACCTGTTGTGAGAAGGTTTACACATAGATGGTGCTTTGTCTGTGTACTTGCATTTCATGTTAATGAAGCTAGTAAATACACTAAAGCCTGGCCTGAGGGAAAGGAGCACATTCGTCATTGTTAGCAGAAAATGCAGTCCAAAAAGACAAGCTATTCCCCCATTGCTGAGAGGCTCGCTGTCACGCAATCCATGTCTGGATCTACATCTGAATTGCCATTTCCTGGCAGATGTCACTTTGATGGCCTGAGAAAGCCGGTATCTATCTGCACATCAAGAAGAATCATGAAGCTGAGAATTCACACCTGACCAGATGGCTTTGCCCTGAGATAGCCCAACCCTTAAAGGTTCTGCCCCTTACTAACATGCACCAATGAGAAGTAGGAATGGGATGGACTAATAGTCAGGTGGGTCTCAGCTTGGCAGGGTTGCCAACAGGCCCAGAGATTTCACTATAAAAAGTGGAGACCATGTGCCAGGTCTTTGCTAGCCGCTACCCCCCCTGCTTTAACTCCCTGTCCACCCAGCCTGCTAAAACCCTTTGTCTTTAGTTGATCCTTTGGTGTGCGCAGCCAAAGAGGTCCATGCCCTGCTAGCTGGTTCTAGCAGAATGTGATTTAGAAGTACCCCCAGATTCTATCATTCTTCCCTATTTTTTTACATTGCAACAGACAAGACTTCAGGAACAGGCAAGTATAAACTGATACCTACCTACCTCCAAGTAAATGAGAAACTATTTTTATATCTTTCTGTAACTCTAAAGGAACTTGATTGTATGCGAATGTGAGACTGATTTTGCGTGCATGTGATTTTGATATTGCTTCAGTAAAAAGACAATTTGTATTGGAAAGATACCAGTCTCGTCTCTCTCTCACTGGGACTTCTTTGGAGTGGCCAGACTTCTGTAAACTTTGGCAAGGACTCACATTAAATTTAGTTTGCCACTGTCATAGATAAGGCAGTTCGGCTAACAGGAGGCACTGAACCCTTTCTTTCCAGTGGTCATTTTTTATTCGTACCCCCCTCTTAGCAACCATCACCAACCTCTGTTTTGTATAAATTCAGTTCTAACACATTGGTCTCCTGTTGCCATGTATAATTTGCACCTAATTCTAATTTAGCTAATAGAAGAAATGAAATTGCCATTATAAAGAGATGGGGAAATGACTTCAATACTGACACACTGCCAAACATCCTCTTGACTCCATTAATGAGCTTGTTAACTGTATACAGTTGAGTGAGACAGCCACAGTTACTACACATAAACAATTTAAGCATTCTCAAGCGTCTCCCATTTCACTGAGATGTATTCAAAACAATCGGATAAGTGAATAATTACATGCTTGCCTAATAGTACTTTAAGAGAACTAGAGCTAAAATCTTGGTCAGTTACACCAATAAATGTGTTGTGTTCGTAGGTATTAAACATGCTGCCAAAAAAAAGCAATCTGCCCAGTAAAGGCAACACCTCCTTCAGCATACCAATATTCTAATGTTTAAAACTCAGTTGAGCAATATTTGATGGTGTGCTTCCCAAAAAGCCACATATCAGATGTCAGTGTAGCCATATGTAAACAGGGACTCAGTGTAGCATCTAATCCTAATGACAGGGTCAAGTTGGGATGATATCATCTGATGTACCCATATAGATGTTGCCACTCATGGTCCTTGAGGAGACTGGCTCGTGCTAGAAAACTGGAGCCTCAAATACAGATGTCAGGAGCACAAAAACTGTCCAAGAAATCCTAGTATAATTGAAGAAATCCTAATATAACAGATATGCTAATCTGGAAGATTCATATTGGGGTTTGGACTGGATGGTATGTATGGCCCCTTCCAACTCTAGGGGTGTGATCAGATGACATGCTCACCATTCTCTGATCGTGCCTCTGATTTGATCCATTCTTGTCCCATCGTATAGAGGAATGTCCAAACATCCCCCATTACCTTGCTCAATGCGCGGTCACCCCACTGAGGATTGTCCAGACATTTGCAGCGCACCAACCTCAGAATACACCATCTGCTGGCAGGGTTTTGGGGTTTTTTTTTACCTTGTCCATTGTGCATGTGCATAAATGCGGACACAAATCACTGGCTTTTTTTAAAAAAAAGCCATTTATACCAAAGGACTGCTACATGACCAAGGTTCTGGCTGAGGAACATGGCCTTGATAGGGAGGCCTGGCCAGGGACTATTTTACAAGCTGTCCCACCAAGACAAACCATGGAATGTGTACCTTTCTTCACAATTACCCCTTGCAACTCCCCCCCCCATGCTCCCCAACCTCCCACATACTCCTTGCCATGCTTTCTGCTTGCTCACTGTCTCTCTCCCAGTAGTGGCAAGGAACAATACTAGTCTCCGCAACTACTTGCTAAACGTATCAAACTGTGCTACACCAAGTCAGTCCTTTGGACAATCTATCTCCGTATTATTAGTGGCTGTCAAGGGTCTCAGGCACTGGAAGGTCTTTCCCAATACCTTCTTCTCTGAAGATACTTCCAACTGAATCTGGGAACTTCATATAAAGCTTGTGCTCTACCATTTACCACAGCCTTTGCCCTGCCCCTATAGATGGTGGTCGGAACTGAGCACAAGCCAGACCATTCAGTGCTACTGAATAGTGGGGAGAATCAGGTTTGATTCCCTGCTCCTCCACATGAAGCCAGCTGGGTGACCTTGGGCCAGTCACAGTTCTCAGCCCCCCAAAAGTCTAGCTTGCCACCTAGTGGTGCATCATGCAAAAAAGAGCTAGAACTCTGGCTGCCAGACAATCTTAGGATCTCCTGGCTGTACTACACCCAATGTACTCAGAGCTCATAACAACACAAAGAAGAGTCGTCCTGGGTTGGAACAAATCTCTGTTTTGCCCAGGATGTTGGTACCTATGGAGAAAAAACAGGTAATCCCAGTGAACACTGAAGCAGGGCATGAAACCAAGAGCCCAACCACACTTTTACCCCTCAGAAGCTAGTATTTACTGGCATTACTGCCTTTGAACATTTGGTAATCACATTAATAGCCATTGACAGATCTATTCTCCACTAATTTATCTAATCTCCCTTTGAAACCAGCTAAACTATAGATTTAGATCTCACATATTGTGACAGTGAATCCCATTAATTAATTATGTCTTCTTCAAAGAAGTACTTCTTTTCTCTGTCCTGAATTTACCATTGATCCATTTTATTGATTGACCTCTGATTCTAGTATTCTAGAAGGTAAGGATGTTTTTAATAAACCTTTGGTTTTCTAAATATCTGCCATGCTCCCCAGTAATCTTTTTCTAAACTGAAAATCCACAAATGCCTTGGTCTTTTCTTGTAGGGTCATTTTGGTTGCTCTTTTCTGCATGTTTCCTGGGCTACATTATCCTTAATGAGATATGATACCCAGAACTGTGTTTACTATTCCAGATACAGTTATAGCATAGATCTACTCAAAGGCTTTATGATAATTGCCATTTTCTTTTTGGTCTCTTTTAAAATAATCCTTAACATGGAATTTGCTATTTCATCACTGTCACACATTGAGCTGACATTTTGATTTAGCTGTCCCCTATGACTCCAAGTTCTCCTTTTAGATTAGTCACTACAAATTGACATGCAAAGGTAGGATTTTATTTTTTTTGGCTTCTGTGTATTACTTACTTTAAACCACATTTGCCATTTTGTTGCTCAATCACCCATATTTTTAGGAGATGAGCAATACCATATCTATGTCTGCCACTCAAGTGTGTATACCATACAAACCTGATGACTTGTAATTTTTTATTTTGTCAATTACCTTTAGAATTTCAGCTCACGCGTCCTGCCTGAACAATGCACTTCAGGCATGGATATTGCTATTTTTTTGCTTTCCTTACTGTTTTCCTGCTTCCTGCTAAGTTTATATGGTCACCATTTGTTTGGATTTAATTATGGGGGACACACAGTGAAGTAAATAAAAATGTCATGACTAATGGTGACCATATACACGTAGCTTGTTATTCCTGTTTGGTCTTTGCATCTGTTAAAACATCTTAATTATGTTGTATGCTAATTTGCTGTTCACCCTCTGCCTATATGTATGGACTTCCATTTCAATGTATCTGAGGAAGTGTGTGTGTGCACACAAAAGCTCATGCCTTGAGTAAAACTTTGTTGGTGTTAAAGGTGCCACTGGACTCAAACCTTGTTCTACTGCTTCAGACCAACATGGCTGCTCACCTGGATCTTTGGTCAGCTTTGTTACAGGAAAAATACCTTTCAGTTATTGCATTCACCCACTTCAGTTTTTGCCTTTGTGAATTTTCCCTTTTAGTGTCTGCTTTGTTTTTACTTTCAATTTGTTTTTGTTTTTTTGGTCCTGTGCCATTTTCCCCCTTTAGATTACATTTTCCCATGTTGTCACAGAATCATTCAGGGCCTGGCAGAAATCTGTTCCAAAATAATGAAAGAACCCTGGGGAAACAGCCCTTGTTATATAAATTGATCATATTTTTTCCTTCGACTGCCATGATTTAGAAATGAAATAAACAAGCTGCAAACTCAGATTATGTTTTATCTAGGGATGGACAGGAAGCACTGGAAACTTTCCACGGATTCATCCACTACCCATACCTGAATACAAATGTCTTTTATCCATGTCCCCAGTGTCCCAGAAGAACTGGACTTAGTGCAATGGTACTGTTATGAGGCAAGATGTCCTTATCCTGCCCCTCACATGGATAAGCCCATGGGAGTTGGAAGGAACAATCTTCCTTTGCATTTTCCTTGTTTAACAAATGAAAAGTAATTTTTACTATACAATTTAACATGACAAACTCACTACTTTAATTATTTATACCTCATCATTACAGAATCCTAATGCCATCCTTTTATAAATTTTAGAATGCAAAACAGTATTGTTTTCTGAACTATCTTCTATCACAGGAACCGTGTCTCTTTGAATCTATTTCCATTCATAGGCGTAATCTTCGTGGGGGCGGCGGGGCTTCAGCCCCCGCCGAAATTTTCAGGAAGGTATTCAGCCTCCCCCGGGAGCCACCCTTGCTCCTAGCAAAGCAATGCCTCTGGCCCAGCCCCAGCCCCCCCCGGGAAATTGGAAAGTCTACACACTTGTTTCCATTTATTCTACCTTTCTAAGTACATTCATATTACTCATTAAACTCTGTCAGGTCTCCTACTGACCAGACTTTCAATCTGTGTGCCATTCAGGGAAGCACTTCTATTCCCCCCCCTTAAATAATTAAATTTTAGCTGCCATATACATTTAAAACCAATTTTAAATGTTGCCATCTTCTTCCCAGCCTCATTTTATAGGATGTGTTGAACACTGCCAGCATGAATGCTATTCATAATCCATGTATTGTAATGATTCACAATACAAAATTCCAGGGATTTGCTTGGTATCATACTGCTAACATGGCCATAGTCACACATGCCTTGGTATCATCTGGATGAGATTATCATAATGCTCGCTATGTGGGGCTGCCTTCCGCTGGTACAAAATGCAGTTGAAAAGTTTCCATGAGCTGAAGGTGAAATTTGTGCTAAACTGTTTGGATTAATCTAAGCAAAGCCGGATGCATCTGAGTTGCACAATTGCAAGCCTTTGTCACATATTTGCAGTGCTTTCTTGCAGATGCCACCCTTCCCCACCTGTCTGTCACTACTACCTCCAATTTTTTGAAAAGCACAAGGCAAAAAAAAAAAAAAAAGGCCAGAGAGTTTTTAATTGCAACTTATTCCTTAGGTGTTTGTTTAATGACTCTGTCTTGACAAGAAAGGAGTAGAAAGTTCTGGCTTTCAGAATACATAAACACAACTGAGATTCTTGGCACAAAGGGATTTTTTGTATACTATATATTATGTGTTATTATATCAATATCAAGATTATTTATTATACTATATTTTGCTGCTATTTTTACAATTAAATTGGCTTACAATTAAATGAATCATTTTAAAAAAGGAAAACATAAACATAAAATGGAACAATATCTATGGAACCAATTACCTCTAGATAAAGTGACTTACCTTCAGATGCCGCATCTTAGTTTTCATCAGAGCCATTTGTTTTCAGCCCCTGCCTTTTGGGTGGCCCTCCTGGCATCAACCAGAGCCCAGGCTTTTCCCATTGCAGTACCCCACTCTGTGGAATGGGTTCCTGAAGAAGTGAGGGAAGCTTCCTTGTTGGACATTTTCAGGCAATTGAAAGGGTATAAACAACAGGGAGGGAGGGAGGTATTTTTAATATTTTATTTGGTATTAATTTGTAATGTTTTAATTATCACTTGTAAGCTGCTGTGAGGCAAGGTGTGGTATAGATCAATTAATATCTCAGGTGTGCTGGTACAAGGGGGGCAGAGCAACAGCAGGACTGTGCAGTCGCACCCAACACGGCCTTCGTGTCGAGCTCCTAGAAAAGAATTAAAATAAAAAATTGGGCTTCAATTTAAATATCACAGCTTTACCTAAACAATGGGGAAAACGAAAAAATCAAAAAGTGGCAAGAATCCCTCCAACCCAATGCTTAGAGCAATGCAAGAAAGCCAAAACTCTTTGGATGAAGACTCCCCCCCCCCATTAGAAATGGAGAAAGCAGAAGCCCGGGCAAGTGAAAGGAAAAGAAAAGACTCCTTAACTAAAACGCATTTACAGAAGATGCTTACAGACTTAAAACAAGATTTAAAAGAAGAGATAAGAAATAGCATCACTCCTATTATTAATAAGTTGGATGACGTTAACAAAAAGTTACTGGATAAACAGGCAAAGGCAGAGACAGTGGCTGCCGGTATGCAAAAGAACTCTAAAGAAATAGCTGAATTGAAAACTTTTGAAGGATGAGTGAAAAGCAAGCTAATGTTGTTAGAAATCAAATCACGGGAAACCAAAGTGAAATTTTGTGGAATTTCTCTATACTTTGATTTGAACAAGGACCTTACTGTTTCTTTAAATGAGTGGCTAGAGGGAATTATACAGCTTCCTGGGCCAGTGGTAAACAATGCTTTCCATTTAAATCCTCCCCTAATGGGATCACCAGCACTGATACCTGATATCATGGCAGAACTTAAGGATACAAAGACTAAGCGGAACATTTTGGAAATTGCCAGGAAGAACAGAAGTCTGAAGTTCAAGGACACTTTGGTCCAGCTGTATCCAGATATTCCTTTTGAAATACTAAATGCCAGGAAAAATATGTGCCGAATTGCACAAAAGCTTGCAGAGAAGAACTAAAGGTACCGTTGGCTTCTGCTTGGACATATATTGCTTACACACTGAGGACACATATATACAGCCCACGATCTAACATCCGGTGAGGAGCTTCTGAAGGCATTGGTATTGGAGTCAGGCTAGGAAACCAAGAACTGGTAACCAGAAGAAGAGGTACATACCATAATACTGTAAAGAATTACATTGAAGATTGCAGCTACAGAGTTACTTTTTTTTCTTTTACCTTCTATCTTTCCCCCAAGTAAAGTAGTCTGGAATATAAAATGTAGAGGAGCGCGCGGGAAGGGCCAATGGGATACCCCCCCACACACCTCCCCAATGGGCAAGACTCACTTTGTGAGTCTTCTTTGGAACCGCTCCGGTGTCCCAGTGGGAGGGAACACCTAGAGCTCCAATTAAAGAAGAGTATAATTATAGTAAAAGATTTTAAGAGAGCAGAGTAATGAAATGGAGTAATATATTTATTTATTTCTATTTTACATTATTGTGATTCATCTTATAATATAAATTTTTAAATGAAATATATACAGAACATATGGTCATAAACATAAGGAGATCTAACAAAACGTTACTCAAATAGATATAAGGAAAATTATGGGAAATAGAGTTTATAATTGCATTTGTACTGGAGTAATTTTGAGAGGCAGAAATATTTATTTAGGCATGCCAATTTTTATCAGACTTAATAACTATAATTTACAAATGAAGTAGAAGCAGAACAGAGTTGGAAACTTGTAGTAGATTATTATTAAAGAATGTTAATTTTATTTTTGTTGTAAATAAGCTTGTAATTAATTTGTAAGATTTTGGAATTAATAAATTTAATTTTTAAAAAAGTGTGCTGGTACAATATAATGCTGGTGTTATCCCATAAGCAAGTGGGAAAAACAAAAAGCACAAACCATTCCAGCCATTGTTACTGCTGGCCAAATACTCATGATTAGGGATGGGCATGAACTGTGAAATGTGAAATGTGGCTCAGTTTAGTTTGTGGTTTGTGGCATGCCTGGTTCACGAAGCACAAACCGTCATGAACTTTGAGGTGCTAAATGAACCAGTTTGGTTTGTGAGATTTGTGACTAGGGATGGGCATAAACCCATGTATTAAATATTGTATTTATTTCAAACGTTACCAATGGGAGCAAAGGGGAAAAATTGTACAATGGAATAGACTACTAAAAGAATGGATATTTGGTTTTTAAAAATGTAGGTTTCAAAAAAGGATAGTCTATAGCCATAAGTTAGAACTCGGATGGGGAGTTCCAGATCTAAATAATTATTACGACACATTCCAACTTAAATCACTATTAGAGTTAGGAGAGGAAAGAGAACGGAAATGGGTTCGATTTGAGAATGAGATCAACAATAATATAGGAAGACTAGGTATTTTTTACAAAGTTAAGGCTAAAGAACTAAAACTAACAATAGGCCATAGAAGAGCAACACTAGAAGTATGGAAGAAATGGCAACCGAAATGGCTAGGAAGACCCTCTAGATGGGCGCCAGTAGAAACTATAATGGAAGAGGTGGAAGAAAATAAATGGTGGGAAACTCTAAGGTCCAAAGGATACCACAGAGTGGGGGATATGTTTAGAGGGAAAACTCATAAGCCATTACAAGAAGTAATAGAGGAGATAGGCAAGCAACATTGGCTAAAAATAGCAGGTCTCCATAAGGCAGTAAAGAAGATTAGTGGAAAAGAAGAAATATGGATAGACGAACCAATGGAAGAAATATATAAAGAAATGTCTCAGAAAAAACAAGATGTAGTAGGGAAAATCTATAAAAAGATGATATCAAATAAAGATAAAATAATAGAATATCTACAAAAAGTGTGGAGTAGAGAAGGTCAGATAACAGAGCGGATGACAGAAAAAATCATGAAAGGAATAGACTACATTAAGGTAATTAAATGTAAAGAACTTGAATATAAATTTCTTACAAAATGGTTCAAGACACCGGCCCAATTAGCTGACATGATCCCAGGATTAAGCTCCCTCTGCTGGCATTGTAGACAATATAAAGGCTGGTTTGCACATATGTGGTGGGAATGCAGAGAAGCAAGGGCATTCTGGGCAGAAATTACTAAAGCTATAGGGAAAGTAAGTAAAATAACATTAAACATAGACCTTAACTTAATGTTGATAAGCACAGTGGGAAGCCATATAGTGGATAAGAAGGATCAAACCTTAGTTAAGGCTATGATATCGG
>NW_015166489.1:45194-79492 GCF_001447785.1 Gekko japonicus | reverse complement strand
GGCTTTCTCCGCGTCTAAGAAAATTAGTGCTATTTGTTTCTTTGGGTTCTGTTCATAATATTCTAAGATATTGACTATAGTTCTTATATTGTTTTTTATTTGTCATTTTGGGAGAAAGCCTGATTGGTCCCTGTGAATAATTCCTGCCATAATCCTTTTAAACCTGTTGGCTAAGATTGATGCAAAGATTTTATAATCTACGTTCAAAAGTGAAATGGGTCTATAGTTTTTAATTTCATCTCCATCTGAATCTGGTTTCCGTATTAAGGTTATTAGGGCTTCGTTCCATGAATTCGGTGCTTTTCCTTTTATCATGATATTATTGATCAAATCCTTAAACATAAATGATATTTCATCGTCTATGGTTTTATAAACTTCAGCTGGACCTGGTGATTTCTTTATTTTTTGCTTTCTAATTTCCTCCACTAGTACGCACATTGTAACTTTTTCATTCAGATTTTTTCTCTGTTCATCTGTAAATTTACCTTTATTGTGTTTAAATAAAAAATCTTTAAGCTCTTGGTTATTTTGTGGTGCTTGTTTATATAAATTCCTATAGAAATTTTCTACTATATTTTTTAATTCTTATGTTTTATATTTTATTTCTTGATTTTCATTTTTTAACAATGGAATGATTCTTTTCCCCCTTTTTTCCTAAGTTTATAAGCCAACCATCGTGAGGGTTTATTTGCCTTTTCAAAATAATAGGCTTTAGTGTATTCTATTTTGTTCGCTATTACTTGTGTCATCCATAAATTAATTCGGTGTTGGGTTAGTTTAATCTTTGTTCTTATTTCGTTTGAATCTCCTTTATTCTTACTAATATCTTCTATTCTTTTAAGTTCTTTTGTTAATTTTTTGATTTTTTCTCTCTCCAAGCTTCTTGGTTTATGAATAGTCCCCTTATATAGGCTTTTAGTGTGTCCCAAATGGTGTTCAGTGTTAAATCCTCATTTTTGTTTATTTTAATAAATTCTTTTATTTCTTGTTTAATTTTTTTAACAAAATTTTGGTCCCTCAATAACCCTGAATTCATTCTCCACCTTGCGGTTTTATATGTTCCTTGTAAAGAGAACCATACGGGATTATGGTCCGCAAAGGTGTTTGGCAAAATTTCAACTTCTAAAACATTTTAACCATATTTGTATTTATCCATATCATGTCAATTCTGGATCATGATTTATGTCTATGTGAAAAATATATATAATCTTTTTTTTTTTGGTGTGGATTTCTTGTTCTCCATAAATCTATAAAGTTAAATTATTCTGCTAGGTTTAATTTTTTTTTTAGATATGAGATGGTATAGAATTCAATCTAGCAAGCATAAAAGCTTTCCTGTATCATAGCACACTGAATTGCTTAGAGTGAAAGACTTCTTGGAACAAATTCTACTTGCTCTGGTATGAGAGCTTAGAAAATCGAGATCATATAAATGATCCAAAATTATTTTACTTGCTCTCTCAAAGTCCATCTAATTCTAAAAGTTGAATTCCTACTTTCTATCAGTTGCTTCCAATAGCTTATATAAGAGTCCTTTCTTAACAATAGAAGGCAACTAGTATTTTCTGAAGTGAATACAACCTTCAACCATATCCTGAGGGCAGCTGCCCAAGCTTGGGCTTCAAGGGAATGAAACCCAGTTCTGATCCCAAAACAGACCCTGCATCCCTTCATTATTAAAACACTGAAATAATTTATAAATTAATTTCAGGTTTATGTTAAAACGTATACCCACTTTTGTGCGTGTGTGTGAGAGAGAATGTGGAGCAGCTTATATTTGCTTGTGCAAATATTCTTTTAAGCATGATCATAGTTTCTACATGCTGAAATTAGAGAAGGTTGAAGCAGAAACAAAAACCCAGTAATGTTACATAAGTATTTCCATAAAAGTTGCATATGGGCAGTGAGTCAAATCATCACTTTCCATCAAATGTGCAGTGAAGCTGAGCCCAAATTTCAGAGGGTTGTCTTTGATGGGCAAAGAACTTCCCTCCTATGAGCATTTTCTGAGTATGTATTCTATAATTTGTGTCTCTCCTCTGACAGCAAATATAACTAGATGTGTTCACTGAGCAGAAACTGTGAGAGTGCATAAAGAATCCAGAAAAAGAAAAATGCAAGCATTATGGAGATAATGACATCTATCTTCCATTTGATGCAGCTTAAAGGAGACTAGGCAGGGAATCCTGAGGAATTAAACAGGACTGCCTTCTCTTCTATATTTTATCTTTATGCAACATAACTGGACAAAATGTAATTGATCTGATCTGCCACTTCCTGATTTCTTGTGTTGCACATAGCCCTTCTGAGGAGATGCAGGCTACAAGAAGCAAGGGTGCAAAAGAATCTCAGTTACCCTGGGTGTATGTGCTTAAACGGAATGAAAATTGTTCCACCTTGAATACTTGTTCCAGCATTAAAACTTTGGGGTCCAAGATAGACACCTCTTTCTCTTTCCCCTCCTAGTTCATGCTTTCCTTCCATCTTTTTGTTGGTGTCTTCTCTTCATATATCATTTTTACTTAAAAAGGTTATCTCAATGGCAAATACTTCAACGACCAGATACTTCTAGCCTTGAATTTCAGCAGAAAATTCACAGTGAAAACAAAAAAGCTTTTTGAAAGAAAGACATCAAGGAATGAAAATAACATAACTCAAAAATCACTAAGTTCTTCACAAGGCAAGAACTATTTAAGTCCAAGGTCATCATTCATCAATTGCATTGATGTCACTCTTAGCATGTCTCTATACCAAAGGCACATGAGATGAACTGTAGTAAATACTTAACCAATTTGTAGCAACTGATGAGTCTATCAGTGTGAAAACTATTTAAATAAGGAATTTCCAAAAGAGCCAAGACGAATTGTTAGCTTGTTTCTACCTACTAAACTTCAATGGGATCTGGGAAATGAAGTTTTAAAAAACCCACCCTGATCTTAGGGTTCCTAACACTGCCTTCTCCCCCTTGAACTGCAAGATTCTTGCCAACCAAGATGGTTGCATATAGCTGAGGAAGGCCTTGGAAAAATGGGTCTTCAACCTGGCACTCTTTTGTTACTGTCCTTTCATCAGGCTAAATTTTTAATCAAGAAAATGGTCTGTGACACAGAATGCCAGCAAGATTTAATAAAAGTCTCCCACTTCAGAGCCTCCGAGGAGATGAGATACAGCATGACAATGGCCAAATATCTTAAAACTTTAGTTCCCCCCCCCATAGAAGGGCTTTTACACTGGCCAGATGTGACAGCATGCCATCCAGGCTTTTGGAAGAAAGATATAAAGTAAAGGTAAAGGTTCCCTTGCTCGAAAGCCAGTCGAATCCGACTCTAGGGTTGCGGTGCTCATCTCCGTTTCAAAGCCGAAGAGCCAGCGCTGTCCGAAGACGTTTCCGTGGTCATGTGGCCAGCATGACTAAACACCAAGGCGCACGGAACACTGTTACCTTCCCACCGAAGTGGTACCTATTTATCTACTTGCAATTTCTTGCTTTCAAACTGCTAGGTTGGCAGGAGCTGGAACCAGAGATGGGAGCTCACTCCGTCATGCAGCACCCGGGTCTCAAACTGCTGAACTACCGACCTTCCACAGCCTGCAGTTCAGCGTCTTAACCACTTGAGCCAAGACCCCATATTCTGAGAGGACCTGCCCTTGCCCTGAAGCCAAGGTGGAAACAATAGAACATGTTTTCTTTTCCCTACTGCCCACTTTATAAAGAAATACGCAACACATTTCAGTCTGTTGTTGATAAATCCACCATTGTGACAGACAGGACATGCTTAGATAAACTATTAACCTATGAAAAACCAGCTATTACTAAAGCAACAGCCAAATTCTGTACTCAGGCAATTATTAATTTTAGTTCTGTTTCTGGGTTCTGAGTTCCAATTTAGATTTTATTAGGAATTCAATTAAACTAGTGCCTGTTTTAACTTTTAGATTTCTAATTAAACTAGCCTGATACCCATGCTTTGTTATGGTATTTAAGTTCCATAAATCCAGTTATAATACCGATGATGTGAAGTTTGAAATGTGACATTTGTTGTAGGAATTCTAGTGGAGAAGATTGTAGTGTAAAAAATGAAGTGAGACATATGTACTTTTTTTTCCTCTACTGTAGACCACATCAGTGGTTCTGCCCTCAGATGTATTAATGATTAATGATCTCTTGTTAATGATGTATTAATGATCTCTTGTTACTCGTAGTGTTAGGTTGTTCCCTTCCCCTGACCCCATAGAGGTTTAGTTTAGAAAATGCAATAAAAAAATCTTTTTTTAAAGAAAAAGCACAGTTCATGAGCAGGCAAGCATAAGCAAATCTAGCAATTGTTTACTGGAGGCTTTGTGGCTAGATGGTGTTGGCCAAACAAGGAGAGTATGAATGGCTGCCAAGTTCAGCCTGCCTGCTTAACTCAGATGTAGTTTATTGATAGTGAATACCCATTTAATAAACTAGTTAAACTAGCAGTTTAACTCCTCTGGTCCACTGCCAGTTTTTGTACTGAGCTCCATGAAAGACAGCCATCCAACTTCTGGGACATAGGTAAGTACAACTGTAAAAATAGTGGAGAGGCTGTGACTCAGTGGGGGTGCCTCTGCTTTGGATGCAAAAGGTTCCCAGTTCAATCTCTGGCTTCTTCATTTTTAAAAAAAGGATCATACAGTAGGTGATGCGAAAGGCTTCTACCTGAGACACTGGAGAGCTGCTGACATTCTGAGGAGACAATACTAACCTTGATGGACCAATGGTCTGATTCAGTGTAAGGCAGCTTCACATTCATGTGAGAAGTTTCTGTCTGTAAAAATGAAACCAATGGTGGAAAACTGCAGCACCCCCACATCATGAGCATCTAGCCTGGAAACTGTTCCAAAGCACTCAACAGTTTGCTTGCTGCTTTGTGATATTTTAGTTGATTTTTGTAGTCCTAGAATCTAGTTGGGCTTTTGCTCAACACAGGCCCCTGCCACACAGGGGGAAAAAGTATGGCCAAAGAAACATGCGGCGGGAGCCTGGATTGCTCCGGACGATGGGTGTGGCGGTGATCCCACGGCCACGCTTGCTGCGGTGCTTCAGGTAAGTCCTCCTCTGTAGGAGGTTCTTTTTTGCAGCGGCTTTTCCGGGTTTAAGGATGGATTGGGGACGGCTGCGCGCCGCTTCCCAGATGTTGTGGTGAGATCGCGCCTGTTTGCTGCGCCCCCGATTCGTCCCTCTCCCGGGCCAAAATCTTCCGTGTGACTGGGGCCACAATCAACATTAAAAAAAAAAAGCTACAGCAGTTAGATGATGTTCTTTTACCACAGGCCAATAGTATGGTAATAGCAGGGCTTTTTTTCTGGAGAAAGAAGTGCCGGAATTCTCAAGAGGGAAATGAAGGGGAAACACATGGAATTCTTTGAAACAATGTTACTTTCATGCACTATAGACTTACTTCAACTTTAAAGCAGTTTTAAACATTTTTTGATAATTTTGTTTCTACAAAGAGGTTCCAGACCAGAAAAAAAGCCCTGGTCATGGGTATGGAACAAAGAATACTAGGACAGAAAATTTACAGTGTGATCCTAACAGAGTTATACATCCTTCTAATCCCCTTGACTTCAGTGGATTTAGAAGGGTGTAATTCTGATTACAATTTCACTGTTGGTAAATGAATGAAAGGAGAAAGGACTGAGATGCCTCTTTAAATAGCTGCCCAGTTGCAATGTTTTTGTGGCAACCAATAGAGGTCATTTTCATACCTTCAGCTAGAGGCATTTTACATGGGCCTTAAAGGTGTGAAGGGGAAAAAATAGTATTTTAGCATGCGTACAGAACTAGGGCTGTAACGAGCTGAGGCATGAATCTTGGGGGTAAGGTCAGTTTAAAATGATGGTGCTTTTCTGGGCGAAACCACGAGTTTCTTCTTATATAGCGAACCTTTCAAATGTTTGCAGAATCCTTATTATAACAGTTTAAAAGGCCATTCTTTTGCAGACTGTGACACAATCTGTTGCCACACTTCAACAGACTGAGGTCAAGAACAAGCTGCTCTAATGAAAAAATAGACATGGTTTTCAAAGCCTATTTTGGATTCAAGGATTGGAACATTCACTTCTGTCTCCCTCAGTTTTCTTTTCTTTTTTTCAAAGATAGAATTATAAAGATCTAAGAAACAGGAAATATCCTAAATTTGACTGACCCCTTGAAGTACTCATTATCAGTACAAGGTTTTCAGTTCCACATAGATGGATGGCTGCAAAAACACAACATAACAAAAAGAAATTGCCTCTGCCAGTGAATGTAGTGATATAAACTCTTTTGTGACACTGTAATTTCTAGTAGTGACCAAAAAACTTACTTTACTACCACTCTGCTTCCTAAGGAATACTGTAGGGGGTAAATGCATTTGCCTGGCTTCCTGGTCCCTTTCTGTTATAAAACCCTTGCAGGTCTTAGTTTTGGATGACACTTTTCTTGAAATGATGGTCTGTAATCCCTGGCACACTTTCCCTGGTACACTTCCAGGTAGTCCCTGAACTGCTGTGATCATGCTGAAAAGCTGGAGAGGCAGTTCTTTGCAGTTCCCCCCCCACACACACACACACATAACTGAAATGGTGATCTAGTTTTCATTTTAAATGTAAACAATTGAACTGAAAAGCTTCTTGTGTCTTCAGAGCAGTGCATGCAATTGAAGTGGGAACTTCAAAGCATTGGCTGAGTGCATGGTTCTCCCCTGTGCATGCTGATTGCTGTGCTGCATTGTCACCATAGAAGACAAAGACAGCTGAATTTCAGTTCAGAAGCCTTTCCACCAAATGTCCCACAGGGTGGTTATAAGCAGTTATAGGTGGTTTAAATAAACCACATATCAATAGCTGTATAAAGTACTTCTTTGTGTAATGCATAGTCAACTGCTATCTCTGGTGACTAAAATGTCCAGATAAATCTTTGATTCTGAAGCATCTTCCATAGTGGTACAATAGTTCAATGTATACTCATGACACTCCTACTTTTCAAATTCTGAATAATTTTCTGGGATGTCATGACTCAGTGTCTGCCATGTCCTTGAATGTCTAGTGTTAACAGGAGGGGCTCAGAGTGGAGGTTTTATCGTGTCCTAAATTGTTTCTTCATACTGATGTGTAAGTTGAATGCCATAGAGAGTTTCACTGTAGGGCCTTTGAATACTGTTATAAAACATATATCGATTTTCCCTCTGCTTACTTGCACTCATCAGCTGACACAGCATTTCATTTTTTTCCCTGAAGAGTTTGAAACGTAGTATTATTTCAAGGCTGCTTGGACTATGATTTCTAAGAAAAAGATATTATGAGGTCAAATCAAATAGGATTTCTCTTAGATTTAGCATCTGGCTGAGGGCAAAATAACTCTGGTCATAGTCAGAAATAGTTTGGATTCTTTTGCATGCAGACCCAGGTACAATCCCAGGTAACCCTGTTTAAAAGATCTCAGGTGGATGTGCTAGGAAAGAGCCCTGTCTGAGACACTGGAGAACTGCGGACACCACTGTAGATAACACTGAGCTAGTGAAACATGGTTGTTATGACTCAGCTTAAGGCAGCTTCCTATGCTCATACATGCTTACTTGGATGCCTCTGACTTGCCAGGCTGAGAAAAGATGGATAGGGTCCCCTTAGGAGATTACACTGGAAGTGCAAAAAGCAGATGCCTGAATCATCTGTGCCTACTAGAAGCATCCTATGGACATGTTCTCCTTGTTGTGTTAGATGTAAAGTGAAATCCTATTACAAAAATGATGATAAAATCTTAAATATTTAACCAATACAGCTTCCGCCCTCATTGCCCCTGGTTGCTGAAATGCCATTAGGGGGTGGTGGTAATTTATTTGTCTTCATTTAAAGAATGTCAGAGTCATCTATTTCCTCCCATGGTAACATGTAGCATTTTTTAAAAAACCTTCCATGCATATTTCCCATGTATTCTGTTTGAATTCTTCCACAAACAAATGTCAGTACATACCTTCATGTTGGCGACATCCCAGAACAAGCTGTTTTTAAATCAATGTGATACCTTTAGATGGCATATGATGAAATCCATTATTTTATTTATGATATCATCTGAAACTATGAGCAAGCCATTTGTGACGGTCTGCACTTTTAAAAAAGCTTAGAAGCCCTGAACAAAGAGGTGAAAGACTGTGAAGGTTAATTCTTCACAGAGCCTTGAGTGACAGGCTGCTCCAAGCAATCTGATTGGTTAGCATCAGCTGAGCAGAGAAAGTCTGGAGAGAGCTGCATGCTGAGGAGAGATTCAGTCAGATTTTTGCCTTGACTGAGTTGAACACTGCTGATTTCAGTCTTAACCAAGAGGGGTTAGACACAAACAGGAGTACTGGGAGAAAGTTTGCAAGGAAGTTTGGGAAGTAGACAAAGACTCCCATTTGGGCCAAGGAAAGGGGATAGATCTTCTAGAGAGAGAAGAAAATTGTCTACCCAGTCAAACAGGGAGTTAGCTCTTAAGAGTGCAGAGATCCCTGGTCTGGTGTGGTTAGAAACTGACTTTGGAAGCCTTAAGAGTCAGTTAAAAACTCAATGCGATTACTCCTGAGTCAAGTAGAGTTGTCAGGTCCCCTTGCTGTGCCAGCGGGGGGGATTTGGGAGGGGTGTTCTGGGATGTCGCCAACATGAAGATGTCACCCAGAAGTGACATCATTGTGTCAGCGATGTCACATGGCAACACTCTGGTTTAAGGGCAAACTCTACCGTTTTAGGCCAAATTTACCATAGAGTTTTGCCCTCAAACCAGAGCATCATGTGTGATGTTCCCAACATGATGACTTCACTTCTGGGTGACATCATTGCATCGGGTATGTTGCTCCCAGACATGGCATTTTGGGGGTGGGGTTTCCCCCTCTGGTTAGATAGCTGGCAGGAGGCAGAAGCCCCAAAAACCTCCACTGGGGGAGGGGGAACCTTAGGTGGGGCCTGGGGACTGGCAACCCTAGTTTCAAGCGAAAGTAAGAGTGTACCAGCTTTCTGGAAAACAAAAGAGTCGAAGATTACTCAAATGAAGTGTACTAGAGTGTTTGGGAAAACACTAGAACAAAAGCCTCTCTACATAAGGATTTAAGTCACTATGAAAAGCTTAAGAAACTCTCACTAGCCTGAAACATAAGAATTAAAGTCTGAGCATATACTGGTTTTACCTCAGAACTTTCAACTCCTGATTTTACCTGACCTTTCCCTCTATGTTAAATAAAATATGTTGTTATTTTTAAATTTCAAAATGCCCTGAGTGTCATTTAAGTGGTTAAAGTTAAAACAGGTGCCTGATCCTTCCCTCAGGTTCCTGGGCTGAGCCAACAGCAAAAATATCATACAGTGACAGGGTGGGACAGCCAGAGTTCTTCAGCAAAGAAGAAAACACATTACTAGGACAGCTCAGTCATCAAAGGGGAAGAAAAACTGAGGGAAAATCTTACCTCTGAATGAGGAAAGTGGATGGGCCATCATGCCTTCATTGACCAGTGCAGGGATTCCTTAGAATGAATTGTTGTCTCTGTGCTTGGCTCTGGGGCTTATTGAAGGCACAGTTATGATAATCAGATCTGTTAAACACCTTGATCAAATATGACTCCTTATTTCCTAGCCTGGCTTATAATCATACCTTTTTAAATTGAAAGGTTAGCACTTGTCTGGAGTTCAAAGGGCTCATGTAGCCTTTTAATATGATGTGAGGGTACCCTCTCTTGATGAGGGCAATTAAAACATGTTCTTTTTAATTTTATTTTTCTCTGGAGCATTTCCTCTCGCTCATTCTTGAATCCATTCTCCATTAAAAAAAAAGTTCATAGCAACAAAGCCACTCTTGCCTCCATTGTATGTCTTAGGAAAGGGGCTAGAGGTCTATCAGGCCCGTAGCTAACAGCTTTTTGCTCAGGGGGGCCATGTTTTTCTCAGGAAGCCCACCCACCAATGTTCCCTCTAAGCTGTGGAGTTTTGTGAGCAAAACTTCTACTTTGTGAGCTACTGCCATTAAAGTTGTGAGAGAGCAATTTGGTTGCCGCATAAATTAGTTTGCTCTGGAGCCATCCTTCCTGACCACCCGCTGCCCTCGCCTCCGCAGAAGGCCAGCCGGACTGGAGGGGGGGGGAGGCACAAGAAAGCAACTGAGTCCGGGCTGAGAAGGGGGCGGAAATCTGAAGGCTGGGAGGGAAGGAGTCCAGCCCCAGCCGGAGGAGGAGGGTGCTGCCCGGCAGAGGCGATGGCACAGACCTGCCAGTGGAGCTACCCACCGTGGCAACTCTGGCCACGGACCCTAATGCCAGCCAGCCATGCAGCTGCTTCTGAGGAAGGAGGCGGGGAGACCCAGGTGGTGGCGAAGTTGGGGGCAAGGGGGGGAAGGAGGGAGAGGAGCTGTCAGAGGGGGGAGCTGCAGCAGCAGCAGCAGGGGTTGTGCTCATTTGTTCCGCCGCTCGCCGGGTGGGTCACTCAGCTGGCTTCTCCGTGCCCCTCCAGCTGCACCTGAACTGTCCTGCAGGCAGCGGCAGAACCCAATGGGCTCCAACCCTGTCTCTGGTGGAGGGTGCCGGACGAGGGCTGCTGGGGGGGGCAATGCCCCATTCTCTGGGGCGGAGTCCCTTCACTGGCAGCTTCCAAGAAGAGGCTGGACGAATGTTTGTCAGAGATGCTTTAGGCTGGTCGTGCATTGGGCAGGGGGTTGGACTACTAGAGGGTCTCTGTATGGCCTCTTCCCACTCTATGGCTCTAGGATTCTATGAGCCTGACTGTGCAGAGAGCTGGAGAGGAGCGGAGGCCAGAGGGACTGAGGGAGACCCAAGGGGGGGGGGGCTTCAGCCCAAGCCTCTGTGTGGTGCCAACTCTGTAAGGCGCCTCTGGTGCTGTCTGCTGTGGGGAGGGGGATACGTTCTGTTGCAGGGGGCTGTAATGCCAGTGCAAACTAGGCAGTAGTGGCGGGGGGGTATCTGCCCCCATCGGGCTGCTGTGATGTGATGCTGAACACCCCCCCCAACGTAATCTGCAGTGAGGCAGGGGGTCTCTTGGTCCTATTGAACATCCACTCCGCACACAGACAGTTCCCATCCCCCCACCCCCGGGGTTCAGTCCCCAGCATCTCCAGCACAAAAAGGACCCTGTCAGTGGTGACGGTGAGGGTCCAACTGGGAGAAGGGTTCTTCGGGGTGGGGGTGGGGTGCCTGCGCTCCTTCCCCAGAGCCAGGGTATTTGTGGAGGGGGTCTGCAGCCTCTCCCCCAGCAGCACAGAGGAGCAGCAACTGGTCTAAATCAGCCATTGCCATAAGATCTTGGTTATCTTCCCCCCCCTCCAGCCAGGCTCTTCCTCCGCCCGGGCTGCAACGGTACTTGTGGCCGGGGAGAGGCCAGGCAGGGTGCGCCTGGCCAGGAGGGAGAGAGGGACTCGGCAGCCTTCAAGGGAAAACCGGAGAGCGAGAGAGAGAGCGCGCCTCCAGGGCACCTCACCTGCCCGTCAAGAGCCACCAAGGGAAGGGAAACTCCTCTCAGCGAGGGAGGGGGCAGACCTTTCTTGCCGATCCTCTCGAGTTCAGAAAAGCAACACAAAACCACACCCAGCATTGCAAGGGATCCCTCCCTCAGCTGGAGCCAAAGGGAGCCACCGAGTGAGAGGAGGAAGGAAAGGCGGCTGCCTGCCTTGGAGTGGGGAAGCGGGCATCTCATTTGCCCTCGGAATTCAGTGGCCTTCTGGATCTGGTGGGGGGAGAACAGGACAGGGATTGGGGGCTTGCCTTCTCTGTGCCCGCGCCATCCAGTCTCTTGGTGCCCTCCGCTCCCTGCGTTGACGAAGCTCGCTCACTCGGGAATTGCTTCCCCAGCTCCGAAGGAGCAGCTGGCTAATCGGGGACCAGGCAGAGACCGAAGGGCAACTTTGAAAGGCTCTGCTTCTGGATTGGGCGGGGATCTCTCCAGAAACTTGCCTCCCACCCCCCCACACACTTCAGGGTCAAATGCCCCACAGATCCCTCTCCATCCTGGAGCTCCACTGTGATGCTTAACCCAAGTTCCTCTTCCCCTCCCCGGGAGCCTGGCCTTTCACACGCCCTGCCAAAACAAAGAAAAGAAAGAAAAGAAGAGGGGGGGAGGAAAAAACTTGGGGAGGCGAAGGCAAAGGGACCGGCGCCTCCCGCCTCCCATCAAGCCGCCTCCCGTCGGCAGGAGGGGGAGAGGGCTGGGGGGAGCAGAGGATGGGGGAGGGGCCCACTAAACCAGCGGGGCGGCAGGCCCGGAGGGCCCCACGCAGGCTACAGGCCTGGGGCACATACTTTGAGTCCACAAGGTCCCAGGTTTAATCCCTGGCATTGTAATTAAAAAATGTTACAGAAAGCAGACATGGAAAAGACTTCTGTTTAAGAATCCAGAGAAGTGTTGTTGCTCACCAGAGTAGACAGCGCTAAACTAGAGGAATTCATGGTGTAGGACATCCCAATGTGGTGCCTGCCAACACCTTTCCTGGTGCCTGCTAAGTGTTTTTATAAAGTGGGTGGGGCCAGGAGAGACTTTCTCCCAGCAGGGCTTCTGATTGACCAATGGAGATCTGATTGGCTGTGCAGACTTTATAAAAAACAAACGAACAAACATTGCTTTGGCAGCAGCTGCCATCTGAAGCTAAGATGTGTGTAGCCAAGAAAATATTTATGAGCAATTACAAAAATGTTAAAAGGCATCCTGTTAAGTAGAACCTATCCCTGAAATGTTGAAGAGTTACTATTAGAGTTATGCATAACCTCACTGCTGAACTTGTGGTGGTTCTGCGTCCTGCAATAGCCATTTTGTGGTTGTTACCACCACAGTGTCAGAATCCCAAAGGTGTCTGCAGCCTTTAAAAGGTTGGGTAACTCTGGTCCAGGATATGTCAGAAATACAAAGTTGCTGTAGATCAGTGATACAGCACCTGTTTTGTATGTAAAACATCCAAGGTTCAATCCCTTTGTCTCCAAAGTATCTTAGGTAGCAGGCATTAGGAAAGTTCAATATCATCCTAAGCCCCTGGAGAGCTACTGGCAGTTGGAGTAAACAGTACTGAACAAGATGGACCAATGGCCTAACTTGCGGTAAGGCACCTACACCATGTTACAGGTCTGGTGTCTAATTGCTGTGGCCTAATGGGAATGCTCCTTAACAGGAGATAGTTCTATTTCACAGTCCACCAAAGCTAGGAAAAGATGACCTTCTCCTGGCTGGGGGGAGGGGGAAGGTAGGCAAGTGCCTTAAAGAAAGAGCAGTTTTGAATTTGGAAGGGACAAAGCGAGAAGCGGACAAAAACTGCTGCAACATGTTAGCTGAAACACCTTAAGGCAGACACTCTCTCTCTCCCCCCCCCCCTGTAGGATAATAGATTTATTGTGTTGTCGAAATGTCTCTTTATACCCACCTGTGCTCTCCTTGTATGTTTACAAATAAAATAAATAGTACAAAAATAACATTAGTCTGCAGTGCCCTCTTCTACAAAGAGAACCAATCCAGGTAAAAGCTAACCTGGAACTTCTTACTGCTCAGGAAAGTAGGGAGCAGTGGCGCAGGCAGTAAGGGAAGCCTGCTTAACATCTGGGCGAACAGCTTTGGCGGTTCGAACCCCACCGCGGTCAGGGTGAGCTCCTGGCCCTACGTCCCAGCTCCCGTCCACCCAGCGGTTCGAAAGCCCGTTAAAGGGCAAGTAGATAAAATGGGGACCTGCTATTAGAGCAGGGGGGCACCCGTCTTTGGCGTAGCGGCGATGGCGGAGAACGGAGAATGGAGAGCGATGAACGGCGATGGAGAAAAATGGCGGCTGGCGAGGCGAGGAGGCAAACAAAGGAGGCCGGACCAACAAGGTGCGGAGGCGGAGCGACATGGCAGGCTGGAGCCTGACTTGGATGGAGGCCGCTGCGAGCATGCGCGGAAGCACGGAGTGGTCCAGGCCTGGAGGCGGAGTTACGACAGCCGGAAAAAAGTGGAACAGCGAAGACCTGCACCAGAGGAGGGTCACCGCCGGACTGCCCCCTCGCAATAAGAAGATCTGCTACAACAGGATAAGGGTGCCTGGTAGGCTTCTCACCTCTCCTTCATATGTGGCCCTAGATTAGATTGGCTAATTGGAATTGTAAGCTGCTCAGAGCCCCTAGGGGGTGAGCGGGATAGAAGTCGAAGGTTAAATAAATAAAATAAATAAAATACTATGTATATCATCTATTATCTTGCTGCTACTCCAGGTTCAAGACTAGAACAACAATAACAAGAGAGGCACTCCCATTTTATTAAAATATTGTCTGTACAGACTTGCAGGGGTGACATTACTGACATGGAGTATTCAGTGAAATCATTTCTCCATTTTTAAGCAAAAGCTTTGCTTTATTCCGTCTCCCAAATCTGTCTCATCAGTGGTTAATGCAAGGGGAACCTGCTAGTTCTTTTGCATTTCAATCCTCAAAGGAATGCCCCTTAGAAACCAGCTACCCGGTAGTTATTGGATTTCTACAAATGCCCCGCTGGCCCTGGTCCTTTCAGCAGAAGCTATAAAGTTCTTTTTTCTTAGTCCTTATAATTAGCAGCACTATATAAAGGCATTAAGAGATTAGAGGGGTTTTTACCTCTTTCTTGCTAGCTGCTTTTCTGAAAGACAAAAGAAATCAGAATAAAGACTTGTTTAAATACTGAAACAGAAGGAGTTTAATCCATTAAATGATATTATATTCTAAGTCTTTAAAGCATGTGCCATTGAAATATAAAGGAATATGATCAAATTGAATATCCATACTGTTAAATGGTAGATCACTTCAGAGAGCCTGTTAATTGTATAAATGACAATGGCACCTTCACATATTGGTTCCATGTAATTGTGAGGGTAACCATAAGAGAACAGCCATTTTCAACACAGAAGCAATTGCTGCTGAAATCACTTGACAATAAAGGTTAGAATTATAAAGATTTTGGAGTGTTGTACAGAAGACAGCCATAGAGTTCAGAACAGTGGAAAGACTCCCTGAAATGGACCTCCTCCACAGCTAAAAAACCAAAACTAAAATGTAACCATATATATCCTTTCTTCTTCTAATCAAACTGCCACAACCTATAAATAAAGAATGTGCTTTCTGTGTAGAAGTTATATAATGGAGTTGGAAGCAACAGTAGTTTAGAACTGCTCTTTTTACTGGGGTTTCAATACAGCCATGCCAGGCTTGGAATGTGATGTTTAATTCCATTTATTTAGTTAAAACATTTGCATGCTTCCATTCTATGCAGTGCTCCATTTTTGGTCCATTTTGAATTACTGGATTCAACAGGACTTAACTTTCTCATAAGCATGCTTAGAATTACAGCTCTTGATCTTCAACACAAATATTTACATAGGCCATGTAGTAATGACCCCATAGATTTGGGATGTGCAAAAAAAAATTGGTTCATTTTACTGTTTTAAAATATTCCTTTACCTTATTATTACTACATGTGTTCATTTAAAAAAAAAAATTATCTGTTTCTATTGGTCTCAATAGGATACTCATTTTCTGTCTGTAACTCTTGTCCCCCATCCAACTGGGTATAATGTAATGCATTGTTACTACAAAAATAGACACCTGAATAAAGACTTCCTGAAAAAACTTTGTGTAGACAAGTGTGCTCCCCAAAATATTACAGAAAACTTCTGATTTGTACTGCTAGGATAGATGGTGCTGTGATTGTGAGAAAATGTTCCTGTTTTTCCATTCAATGCACTAGGCTTCCAAAAAAGCAGCTGCCGTGATAATGTTGTATTTGCTTTCCTATAAAAATATAGGTTTTGAGAATATGTTACAATGGGAAATCAGTCTGCAAGAATGATAACTCCACTTGACGTTTGAGAGAACAATTATAGTAATGACACTGTCACTGAACTCACTGTATAAATAATTGTCACCTTAATTACAGCGAAGAGATGGTAATTTTAAATCTATTCACTCTAGCCAGCTAACATGAGTCTCGTTTGCTTTCTAAAGATTCCATAGCAACAAAAAAGTATTCTACCAAACCATTTTTCCTTGAAAACTAAATATTTTGGTCACAAATATGTCAACTGCATGATCATTTTGGATTATTTTTATTACTTACACCTACCATAATTGCAGACACTGTGACTTCAGATGAGGTCCTGGTTTTATAACTGTCAGATATGGAATTAAACTAATAATTAAACTGTAATGCTTTTCTGTTATTATTATTCTAAGGCTGGTCCACCTTGACCACTGGCAGGGGGTGGTGGGGAATAGGGTTGCCAGATCCTGGTTGGGAAACTCCTGGGAACTGGGAGTGGAGCCTGGGAAGGACAGGGACCTCAGTGGGATGCAATGGCCATAGAGTTCACCCTCCAAAGCATCCGTTTTCTCCAGGGTAACTGATCTCTGCAATCTGGAGATGAGCTATAATTCTGAAGGATACCAAGGTCCCACCTGGAGGCTGGCATCCAAAAATCTGCAATCCAATTAGATTCAATTTCACAATCAAAATGTGGCTGAAAGGATCTAAGCCGTACCTTTACCTATGTCTTAGCACCCTGTGCTCCCCTCCTGCTTGTATTTTTCTCTCAGCCCATCTTACTTTTAAAATCAAAGCATAGCTGGGAGAAAAATAGTCCAAGCACCAGACTGTAGGGCTTAGGTGTGCAAAATCATGTACACTGAACTTGTATAGCCTGTACACTTATCTAGTTCTATATATTGACATCTGGGACAGAGAAAATAGTTGCAATCCCAAAATCCCATTTCCCTCTATGCACATACAGTCAATGTCTGAACAGATTGAGTTTCTGTCTCAAACATGCATGCACATGCATATACACCACAGCGAGAAGGGAAGGCATTAAATAAAGTAGTAGTGCACTTTTTGTGCTGTCCTCCAAAAAAGTTTCTTTCAAGTTCATATGTCCTCTGTGTCACCAGCTATATTTCATAACAGGGAGTGACTTCAAGACCCATTTCTCATCAAGTTGTGTGATTGCTATCACAATTCCCTTAAAGAACATGATTTATCATTTGTATATGTAGCTTGTGCATAGTTGGATTAAAATGTCAAAGCTTCTTTAATTAAGAAGATTCCCAGCTTGCCATTTTTAATTAGCCCAATAGCCTATGCACAGACTTAAATTATAATACTCATAACTTGCTTGGACTTGGTGTCTGAAAACTGATTTGATGATGTGTCAATCTTAAGTCTGTCCATCTAGAGACCTTATTAATAAGTGAATGTACAAAATGATATATATGCCACCTCCTGCTATAGACCTCTGACATACCAATGACAAATGGGAACAAACTGTACATGCTTCAGGACATGAACTTATATCTCTGTGCTTTGGAATCCAATTACTTGATACTAGCTGAAATTATTGCTGTTTTGTTAGCCTTTTGCTGTATTAAAATTATGTCTGAGATGTCTCTACTCTGTCTGCATGTTTGCATACAGTGACTTTACCATCCTATTTTCATGGGGACAAAAACATTTATCTAAATGAAGCAGTTACCACGTTTGGGTGAAAGCCATTTAGCTGATGCAACTTCATAAAAGGCATCACACACGCACACACACACGTGCACACATTGTATTTTTCATCATCTGCATCCAAAGCGATCAGTGTACAATCAACAATGGAGATCATGAAAACAAGGAATAAGGATTATTCACAGGTCTGAAGATTAAACGCTTATCATTACACAAGCTTTCATGACTATATTTCATCAGATGCAGCTGGTCCATTTTTTGCATGGTTGAATCCCAAATCAGAGAATGTTAGGTCCAGTTCCCATGGGAATGTGCATCTGTTGATTATATAATACCAGTTTGTTATACTTGATGATTTGATACTTGTTGATAGTAGATGACTAGCAGCTGAATGTGTGAACTGAATTGATTGAAAAGCACTGCATTTTGAGGCAACATCAGATTTGAAAGCTTAATTTGCACTATTATTGTTGTGATGTCCCAGTGACAAATGCAAGTTATTCCTGAGTGACTGTAATATTATATGATGAAACTGTATGTGTGAACTAGCCCTTACTTGTACCTAAAAAGAAGTAAATGCCATTGAGTTGCAACTGACTCGTGGCATCCCCTTTCATAGCATACTGCAGGAAAGAGATGAGCAGAGGTGTTTTACCATTGCCTTCCTCTGTATAGCAGCTCTAGTCCTCCTTGGTGACCTCCCATCCAAGTACTAACTGTGGCCAACCCTACTAGCATTCAAATTCTGACAAGCTTAGGCTAAGCTGGCTATTCAAGCTGGTTACTTGCACCTAGGTGACCACAAAAACCCATTGTTCTTAAATTAGTTGTAACTCACTTAATTTACTGATCTCAAGATTACTTAGATATGGCTAAATTTCCCTAGAATGAAGCTATAACTTTTAGCAGTAATACAATAAGGTGGGGTGTCAAACATGTGGTCCGGGGGCCGGATGAGGCCCCTGGAGGGCTTCTATCAGGCCTGCAGTGGAACTGAGTGTCTTCTGCTTCTTCCTCCACTTCTGCTGCTGCTGCGTCATCATAGGTTTGCAGCTTACAGATACACACCTGAACAGCATACTCAAGATTGCAACAGCACAGACATTTTGATGCAGTAATTCAGATCAAGAGGTGTCAGTTATCAGACACTGTTAAATAAACAAAATATTGCAAGAGTGCTAATGTTTTAATCATGTTTTAAAGTTAAAAAAAAACCCTTTTGTTAGTGTCCTTTATAAGGTTTATATCTTTGCTACCTGGCATTACATTTTATGACACACACGGCCCGGCCCAACAAGGTCTCGTTTATGTCAGATCCGGCCCTCATAACAAATGAGTTTGACAACCCTGCAATAAGGTGTCAACTGAAATAGTATTTAAAAATTCATGTTGAAGGCACTCATGTTTGTGATAGTTGCCGATACCAATTGGGTAGCCATTTTAGTCTGGTGCAGAAAAAAAAAGGAATCATGCACCAAATAATGTGTAGCTCACCAAAGCTTATGCTTCAATATATCTTTTAGTCTTCAAGTTGCTGTATGTGTCCTACTTAATTGTTGCAATTGTGTATTTATCAAAACAATCATACACAAGAGCTGTCTTACTATTCTTCTTTACTCCAATATAGTCAGCAACATTAAAATAGGTTGTAGGTTGTCAGAAGCCACAGCCAACAATGTAGTACACGCTTATCAGGAAAGGTAATACTTTATTGAAGAGCTATAGATGCTTTAACATAGACACTGTTAAGAATGGCGGCTGCCCCTTGGACATAATAGGATATAGGGTATTCGTATTCACCCCCCCCCACTGCCCTGGCCAATTAGCCACACTCCCGTGCGCGGGAGAAAGAGCTCCGGCCGTTTAGCACTGAAGCTGGGAACCAAACTCTCCCACGGTTCCCGAGAAACTCAGACATCAACATCACCACCTGCAGAACTTATAGATAAGCATTACAGCAGCGAAGAAGCACAGAAGGAATGCACTGGCAATTAGAATACAACTAACTTTCCCACCCCCATGGCAGCATAGCTGACATAGGTCCACAAGAAATTGTGGGGGAGTGAAAATAAGCAATTGGGAAAATTTCCTTAATCCATATCCCCCCTCCAGGATACTATATGGCTTTAAGGGCTTAAGCAGCCTAATTTACACTCACCTTTATTTTTATTTCTTCAATTTAATGTGTGGTCAGCAGTCCTCAAGATTCCATGAGACTGAGCATGCTTCACCATGATAAGTTATAACTGAGTGGTTCAGTGTTTTATTATTCCCCATTTTTCAGAAACAGATTGTGTACTACTGCTTACTATATTAGTTGCCACAACCGACTGATGTAAAGCAGCTTCGCTTGAGGAATGACATTTTCTAAATAGCATTTGTATAAAAATACTTCTCATTTTTGGAACAGGTTGGGCTGCTACAGAATTAAACTAGTTGCTACGCCCAATCTTATTCCACAGTTAGTATTTATTCTTGTTATGCCTTTATTGTACTGCTACAAATCTGCCAGTTAAGCTGAATGCATCTCTGGAACATATTGTCTGAAATGAAACAAGCAATTATTTCTTCAGGTTTTGTGGCATAATATCCTAGGAAACCAGCAATTATAGAATCAGAGAGGCATCAAATTGTGTAGAAAGGCATTAACATGTATTATTTCTTAAACAGCAGTTACATGAACTCATAATCAATGGGTGTTAAGTGGTAAATGTTATCAGAAGTAACGCTTAATGAAGCAGTTAGGCAAACAATACCGGCAAAAGCTGTCGTCACATTAATTTGTGAGAACTTGGGCCAGATCTGAGTTTGTATGCTTGACTTTATCACTGGGAATAAACTATCAAAAGTATATGTGTACAACCTGAAAAAATGACAACCTAAAGACTCATCATTGCCCCAGGCAATATATATTTGTGTGTGAGTGATTTTGACTAGATATTAATTTTTAGCTAGTCCAAGGTGGATGCATACATGGGGGGGTATTGGACATAGGGGATACATATATACACTGAAAGACATTCATTGGCAGCTTGCTGACAGGAGGCCAGTTTGCTCTTTAAACTTTAAAGGTAGGTTCTCTCTTCAGGGCATGCTTTTCTGGACGGGGTGTTTTGCGCATGCGTGAAGATCGCCATTCTGTGGATGGCTGCCTATGCACATGCGCAAACTGAGTTTTTTTTTAAAAAAAAACCGCTGACGCCCACTGTGTGTGAACGGGCATACAGCAATGGGCTCCGCAGACAGGAGGTAAGTGTGGTCGCATTTCAGCCAGCATAAACTGCAATAGTTCCAACCGGTACAGTTTATGCCAACTGAAATGCCCCATCTGAACACACCCTGTGATTAATCTCTAAAGACATAGGATTAGAACCAGGTATCTGCACATATAAGGATCTTATATCTTTCCTCCATTTTCCCTCCTGCCAGCAGTCCTTTCTAATTCCAACAAAGTTTTACCCCCCCCCCAGTGCATGACTTATGTGGACTAATAGCCATGTGGGTCAGGAGAGGGGAAGGGGCAATATTACCTGGAGCCACCAATGATCTGGCAATATCGAAGATGTTCTTCCCACAGGAACTCAGTGGACAGGCCCTCTTCTTTGACTCTTCCATGATATCGTTGGCCTCCAAATGAAACTCGAACCGGGCAAGTGTCAGCTAGCTGCCATGGAAGATTGGAAAGCTGTTGGTTCCCCCCCCCACTCGCTCACCGGGCATCTGCGCATGCCCTATCTTCCCTGTGTGTAATCTTCTCTCATGCATTCCTGTCTGCAAACGCTAGGCAACGCTTATCTGCAAGATTAACAGGTGTGTGGGGAGAGCTGCTTTGCTAACTGTATAATGAACTGCACCGTGTGAAGCTGTAATTGTTTAGGTTTCGGGACCGTTGCTTCTCAGGCTTTTGAGCGCGCAACCCGAAGTCTGCCTGCTCGGCGGGAATGGCGATTATTGGTTATGGCCCTGTTTGAATGTATTACATTATTCCTTGCTCACCCTGACCCAGGCATTCTGGACAGTGAACTTGTTCCTGCTCTATCATGGCTTTAATAAAATACTACTTTGCTTAAATGTGTATTGGATTAATCACTGTGAGGGGGACCGGACACAAGGTACGTGTTCCAGTCCTCCATTGTGGGTTCGAATGCCTCGAACTTCTGGCTATTGGCCATCCTGGAAGCTCATTCACTGGTGCTGGTGGTGCCTCCGCTGGAGTGGCCACGGTGCTCTGTTCGTTTTCTTCCGTTGTGGGGATTGTTAAGCAGGGCTGCCTACCCGCTCTAATATTCCATACTCGTCGCCAATTGTTAGATCACCGCTAATAAGGATCCGGAGAGTGATTTCAGCAAAGTGAATCAGCTTTATTGAAGTAACGAACAAGCACTTAAACGCATTCATAACCAGAACAACTTAACATTGGGAGCTAGGCGCCTTTTTAAACATTCCCGGGCTAACATAGCCATGCCTATTTACAATTAACAACCAATTAGGTTGTGCGGATAAGGACCAATGAGAGTTCTTCCCGCTCGGGGAATTAGTAGAGTCCTGATTGGCCGCTGTTGTGAAGCGACCAATAGCAAGTTTGCTCTGCGGAGCCTTCCACCGGCTCAAGCTTAACATGGGGAGTCAATGGAGTGATTCATGTAGCTGTTTCCAATACATTACATTACCCTTTCCTCCATCCTCTCTTAACAGAGCTCTGCTGATGGAAGAGTCAGAAAGAGCTATTTCCTCCTCTTCCTCTACCCACCGCAGCCTCCAAACTCACAGAGCTCTTGAAGCACCAGGAATAAATTTCCTAGGGTTGGGGGATGGAATGTGGGAAAGGTTTGCAACTATTTTCCTCCTTCTGAATAGATTTTTGAATTGGATGAGAAGAGATGGGAGGAAATGTATTATAAAACCTATGAGTTCTTCTGCTAGGTGAGTGCAACAGGACAGAGAGGGATGTGCTGTGGAGGCATTGTCCTGTATATTAGAGAAAGCAGAAGGAAATAATTATTTAGTCATCAGTAATTAAATTGTGAAATACACTGCCAGTCAGCATGGTGACTAGCATAGAATATATATTTTTAAAGGTTACATTCAGGAAGTTAAGTCCATCACAGAGTCCATTGAAGGAGGATAAGCCCATCAATGGCTATTAGATATGACAGGGCTTTTTTTGTTGAAAAAGCCAAGCAGGAACACATCAGCATAATAGGCTACACTCAACAGCAGAAACATATTACCATATTAGGTCACACCCCCATGCCTTGCTTTGCCTGGGCGCCCCGCAACTGCGGGGAGCCCGAGCAAGCTGGCCCTTTGACAGGCCAGGGAAGGCATGGGGAGGCACTTAAATGTCTCCCCAATCCTTCCAGCCCCCTCGGCCCGCCCACCTCTGAGTTGCTGGGGAGGGTCACTCTCCAGGCCTTCCCTCTGTAGCCACTCACGCAGAGGTTTTGGCTGTAGTGGGTGCGGCCAACTCTGAAGCCAGCCAGAACTCCGTTCCTGTGTGTTCCTGCCCAAAAATAGCCCTGAGATATGACAACTAAAGGAAATCTCTGCACCCAGCAATGGTAAACCTGTAAATATCACCGCTAGGAGGCAACATCAACAGAAGGCCTTTTTCCGATGTTTTGTTTGTTAGTTTTCCAGGGAAACTGGTTGGCTAATGTGTGAAACAGGATGCTGGACTACACAGTACAGTAATCTGACCCAGCAGGGCACTTCTTATGTTCTTAGTAATGGATTTTAAGTGTTAATACTAATGCTGGAAGAATATATCGCCACATTTATAATTGCCTCCTTTTGTGCAGAAAGATGTACAATTTCATCAGGAGCTCTAGTTGAAGAATCTTATAGTCCACTCATTTTACAGAAAAAAATAATGGCACAGTCTTGAAGAAAAGGATTATGAAATATTATAATTCCAAACTATTTAAAATGTTGAGAAACAGCTCTTCAATTAGGTCTCCGTTTCAGGCTGTTACTAATCACATCTGGCACCAGATGTTCAAATGTGTAGCTTATAAAGTTTATAATCAAATTCAAGATTTCTTTTACATGAAGATAAGGAAATTAATCTTCTCTCTCATGGTTTTGCCCATCTTCTGAACTGCACCAGAGCAGCTTAATCCTTGTTTTCATGATCTCTTGCAATGCCAATCCTGCTTCTTGTATTCTGTAGAGGAGATCTGTGTACCTTTAAAGCAACTTGCTATCTTTCAGATAGGGTTGCCAGGTTGTTAAAAAAATAAAATACTATGGGGAAAAACCCTAATGATAGTAGCTTAATGGAACTTTCATTCTTCAACAGAAAGCTAAAACCGAAATGTTAGAAGTTAGTCTTGTGAGGATTTATGGGAGAGGGAAAGTCCTACTCCTGATCCCATTGGCCCATGCTTTCCTCTTGCCCTGCCTGCTCTTCTCTCATTGGTTCCACTCCATCTTGTAACCCACACATTTCCCCCATCCTTTTCTCTCCCTTTCTTCATAACTCACCTTCTTTAGTTGTTGGGCACCATTTTGTATTGCTCTGACGATCCAAAATGCCACCTGAAGATAATTTCTTCCAGAGGTATCTGAACTTGCAATTTTTAAAATTGCAGAAGTTTTGTTTCCCTTAGATATGCAGAAACACATACTTGAGCCCTTGGTGAGTTTTTTTACTCCACATGGTTGAGCCACTGATGGTTATTAGATACGTGGTGTAACTTAAAAAATTAAAAGATGCAAATGTGCGAAGTAAGTTTGGAATCATTGTGTTATGTACACTGTGTTTGAAGTGTGGAAGAAGTTGTATTTCAAGTGACATTTCCCTCAAGTCACAATTACTTCTAGTGGTAGTTTTATACCATCATGATGAGCAACTTCCCCACACCCTTATTTGCTCTTAAAATTCTTCCAAAGTACAGCAATTCCCATTAGCTCTATATCAGACTAATATTGTGTGGGTGGGTGGTATATATATATATTAGCAAAAGCCACCATTGCAGCTTCAGCATTTGCTTCCATCTATATCACTTCATCACTTATGTCATGACTGCTCTCTGTCACAGAGAAGGGGTATTCTTCTGCATCTCTGCATCAAGAGTGCCTGGGTAACTGAATTTGTCTCCATTAGAGTTGGTGTTTCCTTCTTGTTGCCAGCAGATTCTCTTGTATATGTCCCTGAGTATTTTGTTGTAAAATATGGTATGTACAGTGTTGTTTTTCTCACTATAGAGGTTGCAATGAAAATGTGGTAAAGATTTATTTTTTTTCCAGGCTGATATGATTTCTCTAAGCAGTAAAGACATGGTTCTTTCCTAGATGTGGTTAAACGCTTCTGGACTTTCCATTGGGCTGCACCTGGCATCATACTCACTTTCTTCAGTTTCCTCCCTAGACCTTATAATTACCTTTTACCCATCAGAAGCAGAACTTAAATGTACAAAAAGAGTTTATTTGCTCGAAAGCCAGTTGCTGTCTGAAGACTTCTCCATGGTCATGTGGCTGGCATGACTAAATGCCGAGGTGCACAGAATGCTGTTACCTTCCCACCAAAGTGGTACCTCTTTATCTACTTGCAATTTCTTGCTTTTGAACTGCTAGGTTAGCAGGAGCTGGGGCCAGAGATGGAAGCTCACTCTGTCATGCAGCACTAGGGTCTCGAACTGCCAGGCTACAGACCTTCCGGGAGGGGTAATTAAAGTAGGACACACACACACACATATATATAAAACTCAGACTTTGGTAACACAATTTAAAGTTGGAACCAGAGATGTGATAACTATATGATATACTTGACATGTGTCAGGTCCCAGAGAAGTGATTGCAAGAGGGAAGAAGGAGCTTCCGGTTTTCCTTCTACCCTGCTTTCACTAGCAGAAAAGGCAGGGGGCATTTGCCTCTCTTCTGTAGCTCCATATGCCCTTTGATTTTAAGATAAGTCTGAAGTGAGCTATTAATCACTGTATATAGAACTATCTGTTGGATAGATATATAGGCATTCTTGCAATGCAATCACATGTGGTTCATACAGAGGTGGGCTATTTCCCACCTCACTGGAACAGCTTCTTTAGACACCTCCAAAAAGGAGTCTGCATCTTACATTTTAGGCACTTGGACTCTGGCTTTTTCAACTGAGCTCCCTCTTTGAGCTGACATTTCTGGAGGTGGCCATTTTGCCATGCCAAGAAATACAATCCAATCCTGCAAGTGATAGTGCTGCAGTGTGAAATGAAAACAATTCTGAACAGAAAGACCCCCAATGACTATAATTTTCTGTGTAGAAAATAAGACGGAACTACAGTACAATCGATTGGTAAAATGGAGTTTAAAGCTTTCTTCCAAGCTATTTTGCCATTTTTCTCTGCAAGAAATTCTGCAGGCAGTCTTGCTTGTAGAAACCTGGAACTCAGCTACAATACTAGGAAGATAGATGTAGGCCATAACAAAATGTTTCAGTGAATAAATCTTTAAAGAGACTGCTTTTAAGCCTCAGAGATAAGGAGTTCCTGCAGCTTCAAATATAAAGCAGACTTGCTGATCTCACTGTAGGCTGTAATGCTATAAAAGTCCAGTTGTTTGGAAGAGATACACAAAATCCATAATGTGTCTCTCCCATTCATGCGTTTGCCAGGAAAAAAAACTACCCAACCTAAAGCTTCAGTAGCTGTGTCAGTTTCTGTCCATTTCTGCAGCCTGTGTCCAAAATGAAGTTTGTGTTGCTCACACCTTCAGTTTGTGAAATGCTTTCACTTAGCAACAAAGCTAATTCTGGTTTTTATTGTAAAGGATACATAAACACACTCAGATCCTCCTTATGTGAATTTCTGTAACTGGGGGGGGGAGAGATAATGTGCTCTATTTAAGCAGTCAGGAGTGAAAATGGAATGGAAAGGTTTAGACTTCCCTTCTGTCTTGAGACCGTGATGGCGAGTTCAGACATCCAAAAATGTGCAGTGAAACTAGGCAATCCATAAACCTTAGATTTTCTCTGGTATCAGAAAACACCAATTTGGGGATGGGTGAAAATGGGAAGTTGATGACTGGGGAATGGGATATGGAGATGCTGTCTGATCCTGCATTTTAAATCCAGAAAGGAACAGCAACGACATCAAATAAAACAGATAACCTAATTGCAGCCCAGCAGGAGACACAGACTGCAGTCACACTACAGGCTTGGTGTGATCTGGCTGCACCTCTAATTACACTACTTTATCTTGTAACAGGAAGTTTAGATCAGACATCCCACCCTGAACCAGTTTCACTGTGCGCTCACCCCATGGTCAATTATTCAGATTGTTGTGGCATCCTTCCTTTTGGGGTCTGTTGCCCATGCACATAAATGGGTATCCAAAGCTCCGGCTCCTTTTTGACAGCTCCACAATCCCTCTGCCAAGTACTCCAGCCTCTCTCAGCCTCCTTCCCTTCATTTCTCTTCCTTGGACTAGCCCAGGCAAACCCAATCTTGTCAGATATCAGGAGTTAAGTAGGGTCGATTGTGGTTAGTACTTGGATGGGAGACTTCCTTGGAATACCAAATCAAGAGGACAGAGGCAGGCTTTAATCACCTACCTTTCTGAATATCCTCCAGGCCCCCAGTAGGGGTCAGTCACCAGAGGTCAACTTCCAGGTACACATACACAAAAAAAACCCCACCAAAACAACAGCAGCAGCAACAACAAAAGAATTACATGGGGGTGTTAAAGTGGAAGTTTACATGAGAGTAGTCCCATTGACTTCAGTACATTTACCCTTGTGACAATCATAGGATGCTCTCAAATAGCAACTCTGATGCAGAAACAGGAAGGAGGGGGGTTGGGGGGATTTGTATCCATTAACTCCACTTCGAAGATGGAGCAAAACAGGGTGGCAATGACTGGGGCATGGAAGGCAGATGTCGCTGTCTGATCGTGCTCTTTAAATCTGCAAGGGTACCCCAACGATAGGGCTGCCAAGTCTCGTTGAATCACGGCGGGGGATCGTCATTCTTTACAGGAGCTCTGCCGCGGGGGACGGCAACAGGCATTGCACCGCCGTCGCCAGGATGTGACGCTACGTGTCGCTCTGGCAACGGGACTCCAAATAGCCCCATTGCCAGAGCGACGCGTAGCGTCACATCCTGGCGACGGCGGTGCAACGCCTGTTGCCATCCCCCGCGGCAGAGCTCCTGTAAAGAATGGCGATCCCCCGCCGCAATTCAACGAGACTTGGCAGCCCTACCCAACGATATCAAATCAAGCTGCTCGTGTGACTGCAGCTGTTGTTTCACTCTTAAAATAAGAGCTGACAACACATAGGTATTCTGAAGCTTGTCCTGAAATATCCATAAGTCACCCTTAAGGAATGTTCTTCTTGCACCATTTTTGTCATCTTTTAGATTCCAAAATATGTCCTGCTTTAGCTAACCATTATTGGCAAAGGCTGTAGCTTTTCTGGTCTTCTTTTGTTCTTAATTGCATCTGGCACCACCATATTGATTGGGAGTTTTTATTCTGCTATGTAATGTTAGTGTGTGTATGCTTTCATGGACTGTAAACTGCCCTGAGTGATCCTTGAGGCAGAAAGGCAGTAGATTTTTTTTAAAAAATAAACAAGTAAACAAATTTCAGGAAATGCTCTGCTAAACTATTATTGAACATTCCAGTAAAATTCATCTTGTACCTGCCCTGCAAAAATAGTTTTACAGACAGGAAAGGAAAAATTTCCATGCATTTCAATTAAAAAACTACATGTCTTGAAACTGAATCCAATAGTCAAGTTTTGTCCTACCCTTTGGGGGTAAATGTGTATAACTATTATCTTTTTTCTTGAACTTTAACTTTCCAAATGTTAAAGCCTGCTAAAATATTCATTCACCATCACTGTTTTCTCCAAGTTAAAAATACGTACTTCCAACAATCTTTCCTTGTGGGACATTTTTGTATATAGATACTAGATCTTTGTGTAAAAATATGCTGTATTAATACCTATAATGAAAGTGAAGTTGCAAATAATTAGGTTCTACAGAAGAGAGGTTATTGCTACTGCTGTGCCAGGGATTTTCAGTCTTTTTGAGCCTTTGGGTGCTACTCACATGAGTGCTGATGCCAGTCATTAAAAACTGGGATGTTTCATCAAGTATCCTCCTATGATGGACACAGCTGTTTCTGAGTAGGTGGTATGAAGAAAACTGGTTCCCTAAAATTTCCTGTCTGTTTCGAAGTTTGGTTCAGGCTTCAAATGTGGCCTGCTTGTGGGTTAATACAATTCAGAAAAACAGCCCTGCTAAAGCACACAGACCTTGTGAAACTACAGATAACAGCTGCAGAGGGAATCAAGGAGCCCAGTATCAGCTCCTCAATTAGCCACATTCCATTCAATTAAGCACCTGTGGGAAAGGAGAAGAGTGTAGCTGCAGATAGTTTTGTCTCTTCTCTCCCTGGTCAGACCACCGCTTAGGCCATCTGTTTTGCTATTGGTCTAACAATTTGGCTCTCTATCACCACCTAGGGTCCCTATTGGCCTATAGGCCTGAGGCCACAAGGGCCACTTCACCATAAGAAGTAGGTTTCTAGTCTATTTTCTAGCTTCATGGTGACTGTCTGAGATATTGACATGCAGTCATCGTTTTCAGGGCCGGATTTAGACTTGCTGAGGCCCTAAGCTATACAAAACCCAGAGGCCCCCTACTGTTTTAAATTACATCAGCTGGTCTCAGAAAAATTTAAAATATATACGCCTTTTTAATATTTGAAATCATTTTTATATTGTGTTTTTATTTGAGGCCCCAGCAGATTGTGAAGCCCTAAGCTGTAGCTTATTTAGCTTATGCGTAAATCCAGCACTGATCGTTTTGCTCACAGCAGCCATCTTAAATGTTGCTTGCAAGAGCCAGACAGCTTCTGGCTAAGCTGACTCTCAGGAGAGAGCCACTTTGGATTTTTTGAACTAACTGAGAATGGTAACATCTGATATTTGGAACCAACTATTACTATTTTATTTAGCATTTGAATTTCTAGCTTTCTTGTTTTACCCTCACAGTTTCTTGTATTTGTTTAAAGTATTCTTGCACCTTAATTATATATATGTATATATATTACTTTTGTGGTTATTTACCTTCAATCTGACCTCAAACTAAATCCAAAGCTGAGACGGGCTGACCACCTACCACAGTAATTGCTTTTGTGAGAAATGCATTCTGCAAGCCGACCCTGCAGGGTAGACTTTCTTGTTTAGTCCTAGAAGGATTAGAGGCTTGCCCTTTAGCTTCTAATCCTTGGGATAGTCAAAGGGCTGGTGACAGGATACCAGACTGGTGTGTGAGGAATCACACCCCAGGGTTTTGTAATTTTGTGTTCTGCAGCCCTTAAATGAAGTGTTCTGGTCCTGGACAACAGGTGGTACCTGCAGACATAAAAGTGATGCCTACTGAAGTTGTTGTTGTTCAGTCACACAGTCGAGTCCAACTCTTCGCGACCCCATGAACCAGATCACGCCAGGCCTTCCGGTCTTCCGCCGTCCTCTAAAATTTGCTCAACTTCATGTTCGTTGCATCTATGACACTGTCTAACCATCTCATCCTTTGCCATCCCCGTCTTCTTTCCCAGCATCAGGGTCTTCTCCAGTGAGTTCTCCCTTCTCATTTGGTGGCCAAAGTATTTGAGCTTCAGTTTCATTATCTGGCCTTCCAGGGAACAGTCAGGGTTGATTTCTTTTAGGATTGACTGATTTGATCTTCTTGCAGTCCAAGGGACTCTCAAGAGTCTTCTCCAGCACCACAGTTCAAAATAATCTATTCTTCGGCGCTCGGCCAGCTCTCGCAGCCATACATGACTACTGGGAATACCATTGCTTTGATCATGCGGACTTTTGTTGGCAGGGTGATGTCTTTTTTTTTATCACGCTGTTGAGGTTTGCCATCGCTTTCCTCCCAAGGAGCAGGCGTCTTTTAATTTCATGGCTGTTGTCACAGTCTGCGGTGATCTGGGATCCCAGGAACATGAAGTCTGTCACTACTTCCACGACTTCCCCTTCTATTTGCCAGAGTGATGGGGCCGGATGCCATGATCTTAGTTTTTTTGATGTTGAGCTTCAAGCTCAATTTTGCGCTCTCCTCTTTTACCCTGAGCAAGAGGCTCTTAAGGTCCTCTTCACTTTCTGCCATTAGAGTGGTATCGTCTGCATATCTGAGGTACCTCTTACTTTAATGAGATGAAGGAAAGCCAGGATTAGGTTATTGCTTTGGAGAAGACATGCAATGAAGCAAATAGGAATCAGGAAACCTATCTGCAGGTGCTATGGAGCCCATATGTCCATGATGGGGTCAGGGAACTTAGGTGCTTGCCAGAGCACTGTTGTTAAACTGTCCACAAAGGTTCCGATCTGTCTAAGAAAATCTGCACATGTAAGCTGTCTCCTATGTATGTATCACTTGCTGGATCAGAACTCACAGGGATAAATTGTATGCAGGCATGGGTCTGGGATGGAAATGGCCTTGGTCACCCTGAGGGGACAGTGACATTAAGAATTTACCTATCATGATTCTCCTGGACTTCTCAGTTGGGAGTGGAGGGCACATAAGGTGGTGCTGGGGGCTGCTACTTGGCTTTGCGACATTGATGCTCTGGGGTTCTGAAGGGATCCATCTTGTTCCACATGTTTTTCAGCATCTACATGATACCAGTGGAAGAGATTGTCTGGGGATTTGGTGTGAGGTGCCACCAGTATGTGGGTGACACCCACATCTTAACAGCTGAGTCAAGTGGTTTTGTGGGAATTCTGAGAAGGTGCCTGGAGATAACAGGATGAATGAGGGCCAATAAACTGATGTTCAGTCCAGATAAGACTCAGAAGCTGTTAGGTTGTTGGTCAGTGAGGAAGCTGCTTGAAGACTGAAGAGTCAGCCTGTCCTGGAGAGTACTGTCTTCCTCCTGGAGGAGCAGGTAACATATCACTCTTGTGCTAAAGAGCTATACCAGCCGTCTGTTCCTGGTTAAAATTCAAAGTGCTGGTACTTTTCTGTAAAGTCTTAGATAGCTTGGTGTCAGAGTCTACCTCTTCCCACACTGTCCAGCCCACAGTTGAGATCCTTCTAAGAAGCCCTGATCTCTGTGCCTCTACCTGCATGATAGAGACAGATGGCGATCAGAGTCAGGGCCTTTTAACTGATGACACCTTGCCTGTGGAATGTACTTTCCCTTGAGGCTTGTGTAGTGTCTACCCTAATCTCTTTCAGATTCCAGGCCAAAGCATTTCTTGTTACTAAGGCAGTGATATTTTATAATTGTTTTTATGGCATGCTCTAATATAAGGACAGTCTTCAATGCATAATGGCTTATTTTTAAAGTTCTTCCCTGTTTTTATTTATTTGATTAGATTTTTAATGGCTGTATGACTTTATTATATCATTTTAATCACAAGCTGCCTGAAGCAGCTCTCTAAAGTCAAAACACATTTTTTTCTTAAATAGATTTGTGACTGTTTCCTGCAGCTTCAGATTGGGTGACTGACCGATGGCTGGTGATCAGTGCCCCTGGGTAACCTCCTTGGCTACACCACTCACCAACTAAAGGTAAAGGTTTCCCTTGCTCAAAAGCCAGTCGAATCCGACTCTAGGGTTGCGGTGCTCATCTCCATTTCCAAGCCAAAGAGCCAGCACTGTCCAAAGACATTCCCATGGTCATGTGGCCGGCATAACTAAACACCAAGGTGCATGGAACGGTGTTACCTTCCCACCAAAGTGGTACCTATTTATCTACTTGCAATTTCTTGCTTTCGAACTGCTAGGTTGGCAGCAGCTGGGACCAGAGACGGGAGCTCACTCTGTCATGCGGCACTCAGGTCTTGAACTGCTGAACTACCGACCTTCAGGTCTGCAGTTCAGCAGCTTAACCACTTGAGCCATCACAGCCCCTTTACTCACCAAGTACAAAGTGCTAAAGTCACTGCCATCACCAGGTGTCTCTATATAGCCTTTTAATCCCATTCCCCTATACCTCTGTACTCGCCAGGTTGTTTCTGGACTCTCTGAAGTTGCCTAGGAGGTTAGCGTCCCTGACCTCCGCTGCCTTGGTAAATATGCCTCTTCGAGAGCTCTAGGGCCAGGTGTTTCTCCTGTGGCTGCCTGCCCACACTCCTTAAAAGCTTCTTAGCCCCCTCCTCCGGCATAAGAGCCCGGCTGTTTTCTGAACTGTGCTGAATCTTTGCCACTTACGTGGGTCCCAGCAACACTCTACAACTGCCTCGCCATCTACGCCTAGCTGACTCAGCCAAGTCACTTGCTCTCATGACCAGGTGCTGTCATGCTTAGTCTGCCACTCTAGCATGCCTTCCTCTGTCTCTCCTCCCACTTTCCTTTGCTCCTTGCCAATCGGAGTGACTCCTGTCCTCCTGCATTTGTCCCTGCACTCCTTCTGGCCCAGCCCCGTTTTCTTCCTCCTGGGCTGTCAGGAGCATGCTGACAATATCTGAGCCCTGCAGAGCTGTCCAAGTGGCCACAACATTAATAAACAAAATAAATGTGCACCCAAATGTGGAGCAACTTAAGGATGTTTGAACACCCACCAGTTCTGCTCACGTCCTGCTTGCTGGTCATGAACATGGAGCTGATTTTCAATTATTGGTTCTAATGTTAATCAGCCCATGCTTGGCTGTTTGGCATGTTGTTGTTGTTCAGTCGCATAGTTGAGTCCGACTCTTCACGACCCCATGGACCACATCACACCAGGCCCTTCCATCTTCCGCCATCCTCCAGAATTTGCTCAATTTCATGTTCATTGCATCGATAACACTGTCTAACCATCTCATCCTTTGCTGTCCCCATCTTCTTTGACCTTCAATCTTTCCCAGCATCAGGGTCTTCTCCAGGGAGTGCTCCCTTCTCATTTGGTGGCCAAAGTATTTGAGCTTCAGCTTCAATATATGGCCTTCCAGGGAACAGTCAGGGTTGATTTCCTTTAGGATTTACTGAGTTGATCTCCTTGCAGTCCAAGGGACTCTCAAGAGTTCAACTGGCTTTCATGCACATGCATTCTCACACAGCTCAATTGAGTTCTACTACCTCCACCCAGGGGTCATTTCCTAGAAAAAGAGCTAGGGGTACTCATTAGCATAACTCATTAGCATATGCCACACACCCTGACATCACCGGAAGTGTGTCATAAGGCCACACCCCCTGACATCACCGGAAGTTGTGTCATGAGGTCACACCCCCTGACATCACCGAAAGTGTGTCATGAGGCCACACCCACCACTCAGTCTTAGTTTTAAAGGTGCTAACTTCCACCCCTCGCACTTTCCATGCTCTTCATTATTAGGTCTTGGTCAGAGGGTATTGTTGGAAGTTTCAAAAAGTTGCATATAAGATTTTAGCTGCTGTTACCACCAGTGTTCCCTCTAAGCTGAGTTAGTGTGAGCTAGCTCACAGTTTTTTAGCCTCCGGCTCACACACTTTTGTCTTAGCTCAGGAAGGAGGGCTCCAGAGCACACTAATTTATGCAGTAGCCAAATCGCTCGATCACAACTTTAATGCCAATAGCTTTCAAAGTAGAATTTTTGCTCACAGGACTCCACAGCTGAGAGGGAACATTGGTTACCACATGAATTTTGTTCGTCCTTAAGGTGCTACTGGACTCTTGGTCTCTTCTACTGCTACAGACAGACTAACAGGACTACCCACCTTGATCTATCTCCAAGGAAAGTACCATATTTAGCAGAATGGAAATCCATCAACCTTGTGGTATCTGAGGAAGTGAGCAGTGACTCACAAAAGCTCATGTCCTGCCACAAATTTTGTTAAGTCTTCAAGGTGCTCCTGGGCTCTTGTTCTTTTCTCCTGCTACAGACAAAAACGGCCGGGTACCCATTTTGATCTATCACCCCCCCTC